>NC_136872.1:24210530-24225371 GCF_951799975.1 Gobius niger | reverse complement strand
GTTGGCGATAGCCCCCACTCAGCGACCCTATCTTACAACTACAATGTGTGGCCCAGCACTAACTCCCCTCTGGAGCCAATGAAGTTTATCTTATCGTCCGAGGCTGAGGTTTGCTGTTTCTTCCGTCTCTGTCTTTATTCTGACTGATAAACGTCACTTATCACAGTCGTGGAGCCTCTGATCTCAGGTTCCGCTGCAACAGAGTAAAGCTTGTCTGAGTTTCCCTAAAGCAGATTCCACAGCAGAGGAGCTGAGCAGCTTTTCCAGGGGAAGATTGAGACACCCTCAGTGCAAGAAGGAGCAGGTCCTTCATCCCCACTGCTGTCAGACTGAACAACAAGACTGTGAAGTAACATGAGCAGTAACCCCTGTATTTAAATCACCTGCGTCACTTTATCAACCACAGCACTATGATGTAAACCTGGACTTAACTTAACCTCTTAACTCCCACCTGAACCGAGCACATTTTCTCCAGTTTGGCTTTACCCCAGTCCAAAAGCTTCTGGAAAAAAGGTGTGAAAATAGCGACAGAACTGAGACGAAAACGATGATGGAAATGTGACAAAAATGTGAGAAAACATTGATGAAAAAGTGACGAAAAATTGATGAAAAAGTGGCAAAAAGGTCACAAGAAATTGACAAAAAAATTACAAAAATGTGACAAATTGTGACAAAAAATGACAAAAAAATGTGACAAAAATGACAAAAAATGTGGTAAAAATGTGACAAAAATGTGACAAAAATGTGATAAAAAGTTATGAAAAATTGATGAAAAAGTGGCAAAAATGTCACAAGAAATGGACAAAAATTGACGGAAAAAATGACAAAAATTGGACCAAAAAAATGACAGAAATGTGACAAAAAATTACAAAAAAATTACAAAAATGTGATTAAAAAAGAAATTGACGATAAAATGACAATAAAGTTACAAAAATGAGTTGAACACCCAACAAAAAAAAAGATGGAAAAAAATAAAATCTGATGACATGAGGAAAAAGATCCTCTCGGTTCAGGCGGGAGTTAAGAGGTTAATTATTTAATGTTTATACTTCTGTCCCCACAAAGTCCTCGGTAGTCACTGTACATAAGCTACCACTATTTTACTATTTAATCGTTTTTTGTTTATTTTCTCACAATTTCTGCCTATTAGCTCACCCTGAGTGTTTCTAAGAGCTGCATGTGACAAGTAAATGTCTCCATTGTGAGATCAACAAAGGCTTATCTTATCTTAAAGTACTCACACATTTTTAACATACAGCCAATTCCTCTCCGTCTTTTGGCAATGAAGAAAATCGGCCTCCACTAAGTGTCAGTGTTTAGACAGACGCTCTGTGATCTACTTTAAAGGTATGAAGGTAGATTGCTTCAATGTATCAGAAATAAAAATCACAAAACGAATCGAAATATTTGTCTCCAAACTTTGCAGCCCTGAGTCACTCAATGGGGATTTCAACACAGCAAGGTTACAGTCATTCTCTCAAACTATATCACTTATTCAAACTAAAACACTATAACCTACTATAATGTGAATGTAATCTTAACAGGAACTGATTATTAGGAGGATAATGTGTTTGCACGGAGACTTAAAGGAACAGGCCACCGTCTTTCCTTACTGAGATATGTTCTTACCTGAGCTTAGACGAGTTCACATGTACCTGTCTGGTCTTTGTGTGTGCCCTCAGTCACGCAAAATGACCAAAGATGTTGCTAGCATTTGGCCTCTCCCAATGTATTCCTATGGCTCCAAACAGGGGGGGAAGTTAGACGTGACCGAGCTCTTTCATAGACACAAAGACCAGACAGGTACGGATCAACTTGTCTAAGCTCAGGTAAGAACTAGGGCTGAAACAACTAATCGCTTAATCGACAACTATTCGATTACTAAAATAGTTGTCAACTATTTCAGTAATCGATTAATCGTTTTCTAGTGAACACAGACTAAAATAGAGCAAAAATGACATGAAAATTATGTATTTTGGATGAAAACCTACTTTGTTTTTAAAGTGAGGGTCTGCAGTGTTTTGTACATTGTAAATTTCATAAATATCTGTCTTTGCCTCGTCCAATCAGAAGCAGAATTAGCACAAAGAGCCTCCTACAAATGTTTACTTTAAGTTTACTCCATCAACACGTCCTCAAGCGGCGCCACTTTAGAAAAAAAATGGAAAAAATACAATTTCCATGCACCTTTCACAGCCAAGCGATTAATCGTGAAAATAATTGGTAGATAAATCGATTATCAAAATAATCGATAGCTGCAGCCCTATTATGCACACTAAAACCTACAATAATGTGAATGTAATCTTAACAGGAACTGATTATTAGGAGGATAATGTGTTTGCACGGAGACTTAAAGGAACAGGCCACCGTTTATCCAGACTGAGATATGTTCTTACCTGAGCTTAGACGAGTTCATATGTACCCGTCTGGTCTTTGTGTGTGCCCTCAGTCACGCAAAACAAAGATGTTGCTAGCATTTGGCCTCCCCCAATGTATTCCTATAGCTCCAAACGACGTGACCAAGCTCTTCCATAGACACAAAGACCAGACAGGTACGGATCAACTCGTCTAAGCTCATGTAAGAACAGATCTCAGTGTGGAAGAACTGTGGCCTGTTCCTTTAAAAAGGCACAGTTACAACAACTTGCAGGGTCACTTTTCAGGGTGACATTCACAAAAATGCCAGAAAAACAGCCTGAATATGTTTTATAATTTGGTGCACTGTGTTTTCCTCACAAACGTTTGAGTTTACAATACACTACTGGAGGAAACAAACAAGCAGAGCGGCCTGATGTGAGTGATCCGTGTCTGCCTGATGTTTCATACCTTTAACTTTCACTGCAGATCAATACGACAACAGTTCATCTGTGTCACACATTATAATCACAGGCCAAGCCACCGTGAGTCAGCGTTTGTCAATCAGTGTCTTGCTTTTCATATAAAGTGGTGCATTTTACAGCCAACGCCGTGACACCAAGAATAACACGTATATCGTCACAAAAACGCCTTGATTTTACGTTTATTTCTGATTTTACGGCTTAAATCGACGTTAACGTGTGTCCCAAACACCACACTGGCATTTGCGGCGGTGTTTTAGGATAAATGTGTTGGGAATGTTCAGTTATTACACCCAAAAGCAACAATGCTAACAAGCTAACCGCTAGCACACCCACTTAAACCGTCAAATCCTGCAGATATTTCAATGCATTTGCGATTTATATAAGTGGTGACGAATGAGCAGGACATTAAACATAAGCTCCGTGTGAGTTAAGTCGCAACACAGTGAAGGGATGGTTAAAAAATCGCGTTATTCCTGCGCGTTAGCATGCTAGCCGCGGTTAGCTCGCTCGTTACCTTATCGGAAACGGTAGACTCCCCGGGTGTCTTCCAAAGCTCCTCATCCGCGTTTGCGCCGCCGGTCCCGGGCTGCTCCGCTCCGTGTTGGGTCGGCGGACGAGGGGGAGACCGGGCCTCGTGGTTCGCGACGCGTTTACGGATCGAAATTGCTCAAAAAGTAGGAAACTGTCGGGTAGATGTTCGGGTTTGATCGGCTTGTTCCGCTACACATTTCAGCAGAGAATGCGGACGCAAAGGACGCCGGGAGCAGAGATCGTTAGTGGGTGATGAAGCGCGTGCCTCGCTCGTAGTTTTTATTTATTTATTTATTTTTACTATTTTTGTTTATTACCGTTTAGGTGTAATTGTCACATAGAGAGTAATATATGCAAATAAAAAATAAATAAAACAGGGATGGGTACAGTTATTTTTGTATTATTTTTTCGATACGTTGTTTTAAAGATATTTGGTTTTCGATACATTTAATAAAATATTTGTAGTCTAGAACCAGGAAAAAATGTAATAATGTTTACTACAATTTTTTTCCCCCTAAACTTTCCCCAATTTTTCCATTTTTTTCCTTTTTTTTTGCCCCAAATATTCCATTTTTCCTAACATTTTTTCCCAAATTAAAATTAAACATTTCCTTTATTTTTTCCACTAGTTTTTCATTTTTTTCCTCTTGTTTTCCCCCAATTTTGCTTCAAATTTTCCCCTTTTTTTCCCACAATTTTTTTTTTCATGTTCCAATTTTTTCAATTTATTTCCCTAATTTTGCCTCTTGTTTTGCCAATTTTCACACTTTTTCTTTACCAATTTTCCTCTTTTTTCAAATATTTTTTTTTCTTTTTTTTTCTTTTACATTTTGACGACCAACCGCATCCAAACTTGAATATAAAGATTTATATTTATTTTCGGTTCCTGCTTTCGACTCTACACCGTGTTTTCGATACCAGACTGTTGTTATCAGTTCCGGGTTTTTTTCCCGCTCCACAGACAGAGTGAGACGTCGCGCGCGCATTAACATATCGCTCGGCTCTGTTTGTGAAGCTGTCGAAGATCCCGAAATGAGCAAGAAATTAGCGAAATAAATCCGTAACTTGCTTTTTTTTGGTGGGTTTAGGCCTGAGAATGCAGACTGTGAGCCGGAGAGGCCTGGACAGAATCTACTCTGTGGTAAATATGACGCTATGTTTACGTAAAAACCGTTAGCAAAAAAAAAAAAGCGTTAGCATTTAGCTACTGTTGGTTTGGACATTATTATTATGATTTTATCGGATTGTGTTTTATGGTTGTAACAAAAAATACGTAAACGTTGTTCATTTCGAAACATATTTTGTTTGTTCATTCATTCGTGCGTTTGTAGGAATAACTGTTCACATCCTCCATCTCTTATATTCTTGGTTCAGGTGAGGTGAAGAGGTTAAGAGGGCTTAAAACACACACAAAAACATTTACATCAACATTTTTAATAAAGTTGACCCTCTGCAAACAACACAGTGCTCAAATGAGATAAAAGTTACTGATAATGTTTCAGATACAGATTTTTTGTCTGTTTTTTTAAAGGGACTATAAGGAGTTTAAAAATGTTAAAATTAAGTATTTTCCTCCACCTACATGTTCCAGCCATGTCCTAATGTGTAGAATGAGCTCAGACCTGTTCACCACAACTGCCTCTAAAATCCTGTACGGTCACTCAAAAATGTATCACTTCGGCCCGAATTGCCGTCATGCACGAGCTTAATATAGAAGGTGCAGTTACATATATGGCCAGAGGTGGCAGTAGTGAGTATAAAATGGCGAACTTGCTTCCAGCCCCTTTAACGTTATTGAAAATCCTTTTGTATTTATTTTTTGTCACATTTTTATTTATGTTTTGTCACATTTTTATTATTTTTTTGTCACATTCTTGTTTTTTTTTTGTCACATTTTTATTTATGTTTTTGTCACATTTTTCTTTATTTTTTGTCACATTTTTCTTTATTTTTTGTCACATTTTTATTATTTTTTTGTCACATTTTTCTTTATTTTTTGTCATATTTTTGTTTATTTATTTTGTCACACTTTTATTATTTTTGTCACATTTTTATTTTATTTTTTGTCACATTTTTTATTTACTTTTTGTCACATTTTTTATTTACTTTTTGTCACATTTTTATTTATTTTTTGTCAATTTTTCATTCATTTTTTGTCATTATTTAAATAATTTTTGTCACATTTTTGTTGTTTTTTTTAATTGTTTTTTGTCACATTTTTATTATTTTTTGTCAATTTTTGTCGCTTCTTTTTTTTTTTTTTTTTTTTAATAAACGTTTATTACAACATCTCGTGGAGACAGCAAAAAACAGGCAAGGCAAGTAAAATAAAATAGTAAAATAAAACAAGGCATTGTTCTCATATAAATGACGATGTGTTACAGGATCAAAAACAATTCAGCAGCATTGCAAATTTCTTCCACAGTTTGGTTGGATCTTTTCACAAACTTCAAAGAGGGTAAAAACAAACAAAATTCATTTTTAAATCAGCTAACATTTGGCAGCTGTTTTTTTCCATTTATTTTTGTGAATGTGGTATTTACCCATAATGATTATAAGGTTAAAAGTGAAATGTCCCTGGTCAGTTTGGAGTTATAGATAAGAATATCTTCAATAGAGTTCGGGAATGTGACGTCATATCGCTAAGCATTATGGGATTAGCAGCAATTGTAAACTAATGGAGATTTTAAAAGTTAAAATACTGGAGTTATTGTTGACATTAAAACACTTGGACTCTACATTGAGTTAGATGTATTTACCAGCAGTGACTCGGCAGCTAACGGAGCTGTTCCATGGCTTTTTTCTACACTTTTTATACTGTTTTTAGCTAATGTTAGTCAATGGAAATGTATGCTAACAGCTGCAAAGATGGCGGATCTCCATGGTAACTGTGGACTTTCCCGAACTCTATTGTAAATTGCTCAAGATCATTAATTTTATTATTTAACCAGCTATGAACCGGTGTTAATTTTGACAACATATTTTGTTTTAGTTTTAGTCTTTTGACTAAAATGTAATTTAATTTTAGTCAAGATTTAGTCAAAAACAACTTTTCAATTTTAGTCTAGTTTTAGTCGACTAAATTTAAGACTAATTTAGTCGACTTTGCATTGATAATATTCATTATAATCATATTTAATGTTGTTCCTCTGCTTCATGTTTCTGCTCCACATGAACAAAGCTCAGAGCTGTTCATGTGACAGAGAATTTACATGATCTGAGGCTCTTTCAGACGCTCAATAGAAGTTTGGCTGATTTTAGTCTCTCCTTTTCATTTTTATTTAGTCTTATTTTAGTCGACTAAAACATCTGGACATTTTAGTCACAGTTTTAGTCTCATGAGAATGTTTTAAGTTAGTTTTAGTCCAATTTTAGTCGTCAAAAAAATCACTTTGACTAAAATTAAGACTAAATATTTTAGTCGACGATTTTAACACTGCTATGAACATCCTGCCGGAACTTTCCACTAACTGGGCAAGAGAAGAACAGATGTTCTGTTTGTTCTGGATTTTCATGACAAAAATCACAAGGGTCGACTTCAAAACCAAATCTACCCCTTAATGTCTCCGCAGATGGAGAGTAATTATTAAGAATTTTAAATTGCATTTCATTTACTTTGGGTGTGATTTTGACATTTTGTTTTTCCTGAAATTGTTGGATTTTGTAATATTTTAAGTTTTATCTTCCTATCATAATCATGATAGATTATGTTCTTTGAAAGTTTTATTTAGATATTTGTTTGTTTGTTTGTCTGTAATGCTTAATTCTCCTATTTTTAAATTTGGTTTTAAAGTTTGATTTGGACAGTAGAAAAAATATTATGTTTTTTATCAGCTGCATCAAAGCCACTGGGATAGATTTACAGATTTTCCTATATTCTTTGAGAGAAGCTTGAAATAATAATTCTTGTATCTGTAAAATGTCACCGTTTATATCCAGAATGTCGTGTACAAAGATAATGCCTTGGTCAAACCGAAGCTGGTTTGTTTCAGATCCTGTTGGGGGTCGTGGTTTTGTCCTGGGGCTTCGTGATCTACGGCAGCAGGATCGCAGCGCAGCGGCTCCTGGAGGACAGAGCGACCAGAGCCCAACAATGAGACGGGAGGTGATACATAATCTTTAAATCAGTGTCTCACTTTACTCACCTCTGAACTCCCACCTGTTCTCCAAATTCAACTAATCTAAAAGCTTCTTCAAAACAGTGTGTAAACACAACAAAAAAGCGCTAAAAAGTGACCAAAAAAAGTGACAAAAGTGACAAAAACTCAGCAAAAAAAGACAAAAATCCAGCACAAAAAAAGACAAAAATTCAGCAGAAAAAAAGACAAAAATCCAGCAGAAAAAATGACAAAAATCCAACAAAAAAAGACAAAAATCCAGCAAAAAAGTGACAGAAGAGCAGCAAAAGGTAATAAAAAAAGTGACAAAAACACATAAGGGAATAAAAAGGGACGACAATGGCATAGAGAAGAGAATGGATTTGGTTTTGGCGGGTGGTAAGACGTTAACTGACTGACTCTTAAAGTAACGTTACTCTTACTTGAGTAAACATTTCGAGTATACTCTACCCTTCCCACCTCTGCTTATAACCCATATTTAACCCTAGAACACTTAAATGGTCTCAAATGGTCTCAACTTATATAGCACTTTTCCACCTACATTTGGCACTCAAAGCGCTTTACAGCAAGGATCCACTCACCCATTCATGCTCCAATGTACGCAGACACTTTCGCTCAGATTCATAACACCGCCACTAACGCCGGGGGATGATAATAATAATCCACCCGATAAAAAGAACTTCATCAAAATCTATCAACACATAACACATGAGAGTCTTTTATATGAAACTGTGTCATGTCGAATAAAATGAAAGAAAAGCCTCATGAGAGGACCAGATACAAATGATCCAAAATTACGAATTTGGGAACAAAACATTCCTAAAATAAAATAAGGGAGATGTAAACTTCTTGGTCCAGCCGTTCCTGGATCTGTGAGACTTCTCTGGTGAAGCTCAGTGTCCTTCAGGAGAGAGAAACTAAATATAAATAACTCTGTGTTACTCACTTACTGTGAGGCCAGAGACACAGGAGCAAATAAATAAATGTGTCAGTCATGAATGTCAACCTTGAACGGGGCAAGAGCCTGATTAAAAACACTCACCCTCCCCGACCTTCTATAAGATAAGAGCCTTTATTGATCTCACAACGGAGGAATTTACTATCACTATCGCTGGGTGAAAATCACCCAAACATGTTCCTGTAGGAGAAACACCCAGGCCATCAAAGATGTCAAAGACAAAGCTGAAGCCCAGAGACCCAGGACACTCAGGTAAACACAGCATCATAAATATCACACACATGGATTTGCTCGGGTGAAAAACACCCGGTGATGGTGTTAAAGTAACATTACTCTTACTTGAGTAAATATTTCGGGTACTTTACCCTTCCCACCTCTGCTTATAACCCATATTTAAGTCCTTTATGAACTGTGTGGTTTAGATCGTGGCATAAGAGATGGTTATAGGTCGACGCTCTATGCTTTATGAATGCCCTTATAGTCTTAAAGTGTTAAGTTTTTATAGTTCATTATTCATCTAAATGATGTGTTGTATGTTTTATTCATGTTACTCAATTGAACCAGAAAAAAAAAATCCTCTTTGTGAACCTGTTCATGACAGTGGCCAATAAAACAATTCTGATTCAGTGCCCGTGTTGTCCTGTAGAGGGCGCCACGTGCTCATAAAAGCAGACATGAGATCACGTGACACCTGGTGAGTCCTGAAACAGCACTAACCCCTTAACTCCCACCTGAACCGGGCACATTTTCTCCAGCTTTACCCCAATCCTAAAGCTTCTGGAAAAAAAGTGTGAAAATAGCAACAAAACTGAGACAAAAACAAGGATGAAAATGTGAAAAAAGTGAGAAAACATGGACAAAAAAGTGACAAAAAATGGACAAAAATGGACAAAAAAATGACAAAAATTGACAAAAATGTTACGAAAAATTGAGGAAAACATGGACGAAAAAGTGACAAAAAATGGACAAAAAAGTGATAAGAATTTGACAAAAAAACGCGAATAATTTGATGAAAAAGTGACAAAAAAGTCACGAAAATTTGACAAAATAGAGCTGACTGCCCAACAAAAAAAGTGATGAAAAAAAATCTGATGACGTGAGGAAAAAGATCAATTTTGTTTTGTAGATCTTAGCTTTCAAATGAGGCGTTACACTGGCCTACAGGATTTGGGTAAAGCTGAACTGGAGAAAATGCTCTCGGTTCAGGCGGGAGTTAAGAGGTTAAAGAAAGTTCCAGCTCAAATAAATGATCCAAAATGACCTGTTGTTTTGGTCAAATGAATAAACTCTGTGGACTGTATTCTATTAGTACTACAGTTTGAAAATGACAAATAGATTTTAAATTGTTTTATTTCTATCTTTCAGATTCATCGACTCCCGAAACCCGGAGCTTCAGTTTTCCACCAGTGACGGACCAAGAAAGTCATGTTTACATTTACAGACATATTTTTTATAATATTTAATGCTTTTTGTAAAATATTTCATCAATAAAATGCAGAATAAGACACGTTTTGATCACGTTTTTAATCATTGTCTGTTCCTTCTCTGAACTTTCCTCTTTCCATTGTTATGTTGCATTTTGGTCCCATTTATGTCACTTTTTAACTGAGTTTTTGCCATCTTTTTTTTTCTTTTTTGTTGTTTTTTTTACTGCGTTTTCGTCACTTTTTTGTTGCTTTCTTGTCACATTGTTGTGGCTTTTTTGTTGCTTTTTTCAAGAAGCTTTTCGATTTGGGTAAAGACAAACTGGTATGGTGGTGTTTATTAACCAAGTGCATTTTTTTTCCAGTTCATCTTTACCCAAACATAAAGGTTGCAGCAAGAGCAATGCCTCATTTGAAAGCTAAGACCCACAAAGCTGATCTAAACAAGTCTCTTTCCTCCTGTTGTTGCTGCGTTGACGTCACTTTTTCACATTTTTTTCCATTGCATTTTACCTCACTTTTTCATCACTTTTCCAGTCGTTCATTTGTTGCGTTTCAGCCACAAAAACAAAAGTCTAGAACCAGAAAACAGAACAATCATGTGGAAGATTTACAGGTTTACAAGGTTTACAATATCGGGTTCATCTCCAATGGCAAGAAATGGGGGGAAATGTAGGAGGGAAAAATGGAAGAATGTGCAACAACAACAAAACTGGGGGAAAATATGGGAAAAGAAATTTGGAATAAATAGAAACAGGGAAATATTAGTAATGCATTAAAATATATATGTATGTATATATATATTTTTCTTTTCCAATTTAAGGCAAAAAATTAATGGGGCGATTTTTTGAGAAAAAATGGCAGAAATAGGGGCAATATCAGTAATAAAAATTAGCAAAAAATAGGGAGAAAAAATTGTGAAAACAAGAATAAATTGGCAAAAATGTTTTTAATCTATAAAAATGGGAGAAAAATAGAGAAATTACAAAATTAAAAAAATGGTTTCGTTAAATCCAAAAACGCATCAAAGTGAGGAAAAAGATCCTTTAAGATAAGTTTTGCGGGTCTTAGCTTTCAAATGAGGCACTGGCTTATCGGCTGTAAGAAACTTTAGATTTGGGTGAAGCCGAACTGGAGAAAATGTGCTTTAGTTAAAACTCCCACCTGAACCGTTTTCTCCAGTTTGGCTTTACCCCAGTCCAAGAGCTTCTGAGAAAAAAGGTGAGAAAATAGCAACAGAACTGAGACGAAAACAATGATGGAAATGTGACAAAAAAGTGAGAAAAGTTTGACAAAAAAGTGATGAAAAAATGACAAAAATGTGACAAAAAATAAATTAAAAAATGACAAAAAATGTGACAAAAAATAAATAAAATGACAAAAAAAAAAGACCAAAAATGTGACAAAATTAGTTGAAACTCCCCCGTAAAAAAGCTGGGGGGAAAAATTGATGACGTGAGGAAAAAGATCCATTTAGATGAGTTTTGTAGGTCTTCGCTTTCAAATGAGGCGTTGCACTGGCCTACAGGATGTGGGTAAAGCTGAACTGGAGAAAATGCTCTCGTTTCAGGTGGGAGTTAAGAGGTTAAAGGAACAGGCCAGTGTTTTCCAGACTGAGATATGTTCTTACTTGAGCTTAGACGAGTTGATGTGTAGCTGTCTGGTCTCTGTGTGCGCTCAGTCACGCAAAACGACCAAAGATGTTGTTAGCATTTGGCCTCTCCCAGTATATTACTAGGTACGGATCTAACTCGGCCTAAAAGTGACCGAAAGGTGACAAAAAAATGATGAAAAAGTGGCAAAAATGTCACAAGAAATTGACAAAAAATGGACGAAAAAATGACAAAAATGTGACGAAAAATGACAAAAAATTGATTTAAAAAATGATTAAAAAAATTACAAAAATGTGATAAAAAAATTGACAAAAAAATGACAAAAAATGAGTTGAATACCCAACAAAAAAATGATGGGAAAAAAAATTTGATGACATGAGGAAAAAGATCCTCTCAGTTCAGGTTAAGAGGTTAAAATAATGGTTTGTGAACATTTTTCAGTTTTGGATTCTTCATTTTCTCACTGGTTTGAATGAAAACACTTGCAGCACATTACACTTCTCGTATTTGATCCACTGCAGACGTTTCAAAGCTCTAAATCCAGCCTCATTAAAGCGGTTTCCCCTCCCTGTGGACGCACACAAAGGCGCTCATGAAGAGACGCCGCATTTGAAGCCGCTGAGATGTAAATGTTTCATGTTTTTTTTCAGTGGGAACAGAAGGAGGTGAGCACCCATTTCATTAGCACCCACTTCAAACGTGTCCATGTGTGCTCAAAAACACGCTTTGCATTTCAGAGCCCGGCGCTCGGACGAGGCCTTTGTCCACGTGAGGTCTGAGGATATTTGGATCCGCACTGTGCAAAACTCCATCATCAGCTGCAGACGTTTGATATAACAGTGATGTAAAAGTGAAGCTGCATCTGTTTCCCAGTGATGGTCCTCGTCCCGGTCTCAGCTGCCGGTTCAGGACGAGGACCGCTCGATTCGACGCAGTGATTCTCTCCAACATGAGCCCGACTGAAGAGGGAGAAGGTCTGAGTCCACAGAGGCTCCACCGGCTTCGTCTCCCTGGAGTCCCGTCTGATGGAAGGAGACGCAAGTACAGACACTCCTGATCAGATATAAAGAACCAGAGACACGGACAGATGGGCTCTTTTCTTCGGAGCCTTTGTAGAAATGGAGTGGAAAGTATATGAAAATCAACTCAAATACGACTCAAATAAAGCACAGATTCTAAAGGCGTGAGACGTGTAAACTCATCTCAAATCAGTGGAGCCCGACCAGTCGACCACAGTCCACTGGTCGACCACAGACTGATCCCAAGTCGACTGTCAGGGGTGTAGGGAAAGAGAAAGGACAGGAGTTTGCAATTGTAATACAACGAAAAATCAAGTAATCTCAGTGAAATCAGTGCCACTGTGACTCTGTGCGCACAGTCGTGGTGTCACAGGCTACCCCCGGGTACTTTGAGATCAATTTCAGATATGCATTGTTTGGCACGGCCTTGTTAAATAGAAAATGCCCGAATGTTAATAGCTATAATAATAATAATAATAATAATAATAGCTGCACTCTCTGAACCTCTTAACTCCCGCCTGAACCGAGAGGATCAGATTTTTTTCCATCATTTTTTTGTTGGGTATTCAACTCATTTTTGTAACTTTTTTGTCATTTTTTGTCAAATTTTTTGTCAATTTTTTGTCATTTTTTGTCACATTTTTGCCACTTTTTCATCAATTTTTCGTCACTTTTATGTCACATTTCCATCATTGTTTTTGTCTCATTTTTGTTGCTATTTTCACAGCTTTTTTCCAGAAGCTTTTGGACTGGGGTAAAGCCAAACTGGAGAAAATGTGCTCAGTTCAGGTGGGAGTTAAGGGGTTAATGAAAGAAAACAACAAACACTCAAACACGACAAAAAGCTTTAATACGTTTAGTAAAGTTTCAGATAAATCTTCTCGTAGTGACCTCACAGTGACCTCACGGTGACCTCACAGGCCTCTTCGTAATCGCAGACGTCGCTCTGGTTCTAAGCCGTTTCCGTCAGCAGGTCGTAGTTGAGCGTTCCCGGTAACGACGCGTACGTCTCTCTCTCCGCCTCCGTATCCGTGGTAACCACGCCTGAATCCATGGTGACCAGTTTGGGCGTCTTGACCTCGGCGTTCACCTCCTTTTTGGCCAAAACGCTCTTCTTTCCCTCGAGCCAGTACGTCACCATGTCGCCCTTCCCCTGAGGACGGACAGGAAGTCAGGACGAGATAATCAGGGATACTACTTTGAATTTAGAAAAGATATTTCATCAAAAGTCATGTACTGTTTCTCTTTCTATCTAATAGTTTTCTAAACACAGGTATTTCAGGTATTTGGTGATAATCTCAAACACACTCTGGAGTTTCAGCTGTATTTACTTTAAAGTTAGTAAATACAGAAACACCGAGATGACTCTAGGACAAATGGACGAAGGATCAGCGTCAAAACCGACGAATCAAAGCGAGTTCTGCTCGAGGTCGGCGCCGTCACTTCACACCTCGGCTCCAGAGTGCGAGAGCGGTGGCTCAGCGAGAAGGTCCCGGGTTTGAGTCCCACGTGGCCTTTCTGTGTGGAGTTTGCATGTTCTCCCTGTGTATGTGTGGGTTTCCCCTACCACTAAAAACATGCACAATAGGCCAGACTGAATGGCTTGTGTGAATGTATGACGATGGTCAGCGGGTCCGGTCAAGAGTTAAAGAGGGGGTATTATGCTTTTTTCAGTCCCACAGCACCAGTCTATATCACACTACAATGATGAGCAAACCTTCTGTTGGTCTGTAAATGCAGTAAATTAGAATAACTGCCTTGTATAAAATGTCTCTCTCAAAATGGCTGTAGTGAATGTCTTGAAATAGGCCTCTGTCTCTTTAAGAACCTCTGAGCCTTTCCGACACGCCCCCTCCACACGCTGTCTGTGGCATCAGTGGGGAGGGGGTTCTGCTGAGGAGCAGTGGTTGGTTGCTCGGCTCGGAGGCGTCTCCAGGAGGTGGGGGCGTTCCTAGGAGGACTCAGGCAAACCTGTCCCTAAAATGGCCGCCATCAGAGTTTTTACAGATTACTCAAAAATACGTGAATGTGCCAAGGCAACACTTCAGGCATGTTTTTAATGAGGGAATGACATAATAACATGATGTAAAGCTTCCTTTAACCCCTTAACTCCCACCTGAACAGAGCACATTTTCTCCAGTTTGGCTTTACCCCAATCCAAAAGCTTCTGGAAAAAAGCTGTGAAAAAAGCAACAAAACTGAGACGAAAACAGTGATGGAAATGTGACAAAAAAGTGAGAAAACATTGACAAAAAATTGACAAAAAAATTACGAAAATTTGATTAAAAAAAACGACAAAATGTTACAAAAAAATACAAAAATATGATAAAAAAATTGA
>NC_136872.1:23965530-24208030 GCF_951799975.1 Gobius niger | reverse complement strand
GATGGTTGGTTGGTTGGTGGATGGATGGTTGGATGATGGATGTAAAGATGGATGGATGGGAGGATCAATGTTGTGTATTCCAGGCAGATAAACAGGTAGATTAGCCCCACACTCACAGGCGTCGCCGATGGTCTCCACCTTGTAGACGTCGTAGTTGTCGATGATGTCGTCGAAGGTGGTGTAGAGCTTGTTGAGCAGATCCACCACCTGGTACGGAGTACTGGAGCCCGACAGCTGCGTGAAGCCCACGATGTCACTGAGGAACAGAAACATTTAGGTACTAGACTTTTATCAGGTTTTCTCCTTAACCCTTCAGTAAAGTGGATCTCTGACCTGAAGAAGACGGTGGCGCTGACGTAGCTCTGGGCCTGGGCCGTGGTTCCCTGCCGCAGGTCGTCGGCCACTTGTCTGGGGAGCATGCCTGAGGAGCACAGCACACGTTTGTACTTCAGTGTCTGTCATTCACAGCGTCTCGTCTCGTCTCGTCTCACTGTAGAGCAGCCGGTCCGTCCTCTGCTTCTCGTGCATCAGGTCCTGGGTTCGCTCGGCCACCAAGACCTCCAGGTGTTTACTGTACTTCTCCATCTGCGACACGGACACAACCACATGGAGCTCTATATAACATTTACACCAGTGAAATCAAAATAATGAACTCATCTCTCACAACCCGCCTTAACTGAGCGCATTTATTTTATTCTTATCACTTTTTAATTGATTTTTATTGTCACTTTTTTGTTTAATTTTTGTCAATTTTTTGTTGAGTTTTTGTCACTTTTTTGTAAATTTTTTGTCACTTTTTAATAGAATTTTTGTCACTTTTTAATAGAATTTTTGTCACTTTTTTATTCAATTTTTATCACTTTTTATTGAATCATTTATTTTTTTAGTTTTTGTCACTTTTTTATAGAATTTTTGTCACTTTTTTATTGATTTTTTGTCACTTTTTTATAGAATTTTTGTCACTTTTTTTATAGAATTTTTGTCACTTTTTTTATAGAATTTTTGTCACTTTTTTATTGAGTTTTTGTCACTTTTTATATTGAGTTTTTGTCACTTTTTTATAGAATTTTTGTCACTTTTTTATTGAGTTTTTGTCACTTTTTTATAGAATTTTTGTCACTTTTTTATTGAGTTTTTGTCACTTTTTTATAGAATTTTTGTCACTTTTTTTATTGAGTTTTTGTCACTTTTTTATAGAATTTTTGTCACTTTTTTATTGAGTTTTTGTCACTTTTTATATTGAGTTTTTGTCACTTTTTTGTAAAATTTTTGTCACTTTTTTGTTGAGTTTTCGTCACTTTTTTGTTGAATTTTTATCACCTTTTTGTCTAATTTTTGTCACTTTTTTGTCTAATTTTTGTCACTTTTTTATTGAATTTTTGTCACTTTTTTATTGAATTTTTATCACTTTTTTATTGAGTTTTCGTCACTTTTTTATTGAGTTTTAGTCACTTTTTTGTTGAGTTTTTGTCACTTTTTTGTTGAGTTTTTGTCACTTTTTTGTAGATTTTTTGTCACTTTTTTGTAGATTTTTTGTCACTTTTTTGTCGAATTTTTGTCACTTTTTTGTCGAATTTTTGTCACTTTTTTATTGAATTTTTGTCACTTTTTTATTGAATTTTTGTCACTTTTTTAATATAATGTTTGTCACTTTTTTATTGATTTTTTGTCACTTTTTGTAGGTTTCTTTTGTCACTTTGTTATAGATTATTTGTCAATTGTTGACACTTTTTTGGGTTTTTCTTTGTCACTTTTTTGTTGCACTTTCATCCTTGTTTCCACCTCGTTTTTGTCGCTATTTTGACACTTTCTTCAAGAAGCTTTTAGATTTGGGTAAAGCCGAGCTGTAGAAAAGGTGCTCGGTTCAGGCAAAAGTAAAGAGTAAAGAGGTCAACGACACATCTTTTCTTTTTTTCTTTTACGTACAATTTTTCATGCAAACAATGAAAGCAGAAGCCATTAGATTAAATTATCTAAACGTATTCGTAACATCCCAGTTCTTCTCAGGGCGAGTTTATTGGTTCATTTTAAAACCTGCAGGGTTTCGTGTCCCCGTCTCAAACCGTCCTACCAGGTTCATCATCATGTCGACGGGGCTGCCTTTGACCGGGTTGATGCGGTGGACGAACTTCTTGATCTGCTCGAAGGTGGGTCTGTGGGCGGGGTTATGGGCGCGGCACCGGCGGATCAGCTGCAGGTAAAGAGAACTCACGTTACACCACACGTTTAGGTTCCCTCTGGTTACCTCTGGTCACCTCCACGTAGTCCGCGGGGCAGGGGCAGGCGTTGTCCGTTTTGCTGCGGATCAGCTCGGGCAGCGGCGGGCACCAGGCCGACTCCAGGCTGGACTCCTCCGCCTGCGACCGCGAGAACGCTGGGTTTAGACCTTAGACCTTTAATTCACATGTGCAACCTCTTACCACCCGCCAAAACCACATGCATTCTCTCCTCTTTGCCACTGTCGTCACTTTTTATTTGTCACTTTTTTATGGCACTTTTGTTACTTTTTTGATGCATTTTTGTCACTTTTTGCTGGATTTTTGTAAAAAAAAAATTGCTGGATTATTGTCATTTTTTGCTGGATTTTGTCTTTTTTTTACTATATTTTTGTCATTTTTTGATGTTTTTTTTCATATTTTTTGCTGGATTTTTTCATATTTTTTGCTGGATTTTTGTCTTTTTGCTGGATTTTTGTTATTTTTTGCTAATTTTTTGTCATTTTTTTGCTGGATTTTTGAAAAAAATTTGCTGGATTTTTGTCATTTTTTTGCTGATTTTTTGTCATTTTTTGCTGGATTTTTTCATATTTTTTGATGTTTTTTTTCATATTTTTTGCTGGATTTTTTCATATTTTTTGCTGGATTTTTGTCATTTTTTTGCTGGATTTTTGTCTTTTTGCTGGATTTTTGTTATTTTTTGCTAATTTTTTGTCATTTTTTTGCTGGATTTTTGTAATTTTTTGCTGGAATTTTGAAAAAAATTTGCTGGATTTTTGTCATTTTTTTTGCTGGATTTTTGTCGCTTTTTTGCTGGATTTTTGACTTTTTTTTGCTGGATTTTTGTCATTTTTTTTGCTGGATTTTTGCCATATTTGTCAGTTCACATCCTCATTTTCATCTCGTTTTTGTCACTATTTTGAAGAACAGGAGAAAACATGTTCAGGTGGGAGTTCAGAGGTTAAAGACTGTTGGGACTCACGGGGACGGGGTCACTGCGCGTGGCGATCTCCAGCAGGATGATGGAGTAGCTGGAAACATCAGGAGAAGGTTATGAAGCGTCACATCTCATGTCCTGCTTGGATGGAAGTGAGCGTTATATGTCGTACCAGAAGACGTCGCCCGGCTGCGTGGGCTCGACGCTGGAGCTCTGGAACTCGGGCGGCAGATACACTTCCATCAGGCGCTGCTGATAGGACGACACAGGCTCCGCCCCCTCGTCGCGCCGGAACATCCTCAGACCGAAATCTGGAATGAGGAACCACCGTTTTACTAGAAGACGTTGTTAGCATTTAGCCTCTCCTAGCATGTTCCTCGCTCTTCCATGGGCACAAAGACCAGAGAGGTGCGGATCATCTAAGCTCAGGTAAGAACAGATCTCAGTCTGGAAAAACAGTGGCCTGTTCCTTTAACCCCTTAACTCCCACCTGAACCGAGCACATTTTCTCCAGTTTGGCTTTACCCCAGTCCAAAAGCTTCTGGAAAAAAGCTGTGAAAATAGCAACAAAACTGAGACGAAAACAATGATGGAAATTGATGAAAATTTATGAAAAAGTGGCAAAAATGTCACAAGAAAAAATGGACGAAAAAATGACAAGAAATATAACAAAAATGTGGTAAAAATTTGACAAAAAAATTACAAATATGTGACAAAAAATTACCAAAATTTGATAAAAAATAAAAAAAAAAAGGAAAAAAATGACAAAACATTACCAAAAAATGAAAAAAAAAATAGGACAAAAACAATTACAAAAATATAACAAAAATGTGATAAAAATTCGACCAAAAAATTTCAAATATGTGACAAAAACTGACCAAAATTTGATAAAAAATTTACAGAATTTTTTTTAAAAAAATGACAAAAATGTGACGAAAAAATGAAAAAATGTGACAAAAAAATGACGAAAAAAATACAAAAATGAGACAAAAAAATGACCAAAATTTGTTAAAGATTCACGAAAAAATGAAACAAAAAATTGACAAAAAATGACAAAAATGTGACAAAAAAATACAAAAATTTAACAAAAAAATGAAAAAAATGTGACCAAAAAATGACGAAAAAATGAAAAAAATGTGACAAAGAATTACAAAAATTTGACAAAAAAATATGACAAAAAATGAAAAACAAATGAAAAAAAAATTGACAAAAATATGACAAAAAAGCTACAAAAATGAGTTGAATACCCAACAAAAAAATGTGATGACGTGAGGAAAAAGATCCTCTCGGTTCAGGCGGGAGTTAAGAGGTCGAATGTCCGCAGTTACCCGTGATCTTGCAGACCCAGCGGTCGTCCAGGACACAGTTGAGGGACTTGAGGCGCCCGTGGCAGAGCCGGTGCTGGTGCAGGTACGACATCCCTCGGGCAATGTCCATCGCGAAGGAAAACCTGAACAAGAACACAGTCCCGTTACGACGACGCTCCCACCTCCGCCCAGCAGGGGTCGCTCACCTGAACCCCCAGTTGAGCGGGATCTCGTCGTTCAGCAGCACGTCGTTCAGGCTCCCTTTGGGGCAGTACTCGGTGACGATGGCCACGTTGGGCAGCTCCACGCAGCCGCCGATGAACTTGCACAGGTTGGGGTGATCCAGCTCGCTAAAAACATTAACTTTATTACTTATTATTACAGGAACCTGAGGAGAAACACGCGCAGAGGCCGAGGGTTTTCCTGTTACCGGACTTGCTTGACCTCCTGACGGATGGTTTTGGACAGAGAGAACGACTTGGTTTGGATTTTCTTTATGGCAACTGTTTGACCGTCACTGAAACAGGAAAAGATGAAGAATTTTAATCCCTTAACTCCCACCTGAACCGAGCGCATTTTCTCCAGTTTGGCTCGATGATGGAATGTGACAAAAAAGTGACAAAAAATTGAGGAAAAAGTGGCAAAAATGTGATAAAAATTTGACAAAAAAAGACAAAAATGTGATTTTTAAAAATGCCGAAAAAATTACAAAAATGTGACAAAATGTGACAAAATGTGACAAAAATGTGATAAAAAATTGACAAAAAATTGACAAAAAATGACAAAAATGTGACAAAAAATGTGATAAAAAATGACAAAATGTGACAAAAAAATGACAAAAATGGGACAAAAAAATGACAAAAATGGGACAAAAATGTGATAAAAATTGGACAAAAAAATGACTAAAATTTAACAAAATGTGACAAAAAATGACAAAAATTTGATTAAAAAATGACGAAAAAATGACAAAAATGTGATAAAAAATGTGATAAAAAATGACAAAAAATTGACAAAAAATGACAAAAATCTAACAAAATGTGACAAAAAAATGTCAAAAAAATGACAAAAATGGGACAAAAATGTGATAAAAATTTGACCAAAAAATTATAAAAAATTCACAAAATGTGACAAAAAAATTCACAAAAAATGACAAAAATTTGATTAAAAAAATGACGAAAAAATGACAAAAATGTGATAAAAATTTGACAAAAAAATTACAAAAATATTTAAAAAATTCAACAAAATGGGACAAAAACATTGATTAAAATTTAAAAAAAAAATAAAAAATGTGACAAAAAAATTGTTAAAAAATGACAAAAATATGATTACAAAAATGACCAAAAAATTACTAAAAATTGACAAAAAATGCCGAAAAAGTTACAAAAATGAGTTGAATACCCAACAAAAAAATTATGGAAAAAACTAATCTGACGTGAGGAAAAAGGTCCTCTCGGTTCAGGCGGAAGTTAAGAGGTTAAACAGAGTTAAAGCCACACACGTCGACATGAGAAAAGAGGTTTTCTGTCACAAACTGGCGTGATGATTAATATGAAGCAGTTACTAGACTCCGGTGCAGGTGAAGGCGCCCCGGCGGGGCCCGGGGCCCGTGCAGGAGCTGAGGGCCGTCACTCGGCTGCTGTTGCTCTCGTTGTTCCCCAGGGGGGCGCTCAGGATGCTGCCCATGGTCACGCGGGCGCCGTGCTCTGAGGACAAGCACACGTCTGAAACACGGGACATGTATGTAGAGACGTCAGTGAGAGGCTTCAGGAGGAGGAGTTTCCTGTCATTTTTACCTTTAATGCCCACCTGGACCAAGCACGTTTTCTACCGTTTGGCATTTCTCAAATCTAAAAGCTTCTTGAAAAAGCCTCAATTATAACAACGGAAATGAAGATGAAAACATGACAAAGAAATGACAAAGAAGCAATAAAAGAGACACAAAGGTTTCAAAAAAGCAACAATAATACAACATTTTCATCCTTTTTGTTGCCATATTGAGGCTCTTTTTCCAGACGCTTTTAGATTTGCATAAAGCCAGACTGTAGAACATGTGCTCGGTTCAGGTGGGGGTTCAGAGGTTGAGACACTGCAGGAAAAACTCATTGTTTTGATTTTCAGGTTTTGGGCTAAACTGGGCCTTTCCGAAACCGCTCCCTCCCCCTAACACTCAGTCTGCTCGTGCCCGGAGTGGAGTTCTGTCCGAAGTGGACCCCTCAGTGACGGGGGAAACCCCCTAATCAATGGAAATATTTTTTTTCACTCAAACCTGGCTGTAAATACTGTTTAAAGTGACGTTAGCCCGCAGTTAGCTTTGCCCGTTTGCATGTTAGCTTCTTCTTCGTGATTCCATTAGTGTGTATTGGTGGCTCTGGTCCGGTGGCAGTCAAGTTGCAAACATAGTTTTCTGTCCAGAGACACCAGGGGGAGATGAAAGACCCTCCAATCATCCCATAAACACTTGTATTACCCCCACAGGGACTACGGAAAGGATTTATTAAGGTAAACACGTTACTTAGTACTGCTTTAATAAGAGTGGAAGGGTGTAGGGGAAGGGAGGAGGGAATGGTTTCGGAAAGGCCTTTGGTCTCTTTTCTCTAACATGGGGCAGTTAACATAAAACAAAGGAAACTATTCCACACGTGTCCAGCAGAGGGCACTGACGTAATAATCTGGATATAAACAACACATTATAGCCACGCGGTAAATGGACAGTCTGCCCCAGGGCGGCTGTGGAGGGAAGGAATAGTGAATGTAGCAGAAACAGGCTGGTAAAGTGCCGTTTACATGTCAGGCTCATTATTGAAAAAAGTCTCCGGAATCGTATTTTCCTCAGATGGAAACATATTTCACTGGAGCTAAAGTCTCGTTCCTGCAGCGTCTCGACTTCAGTCTGGGCCGTACCTTGTTTGACGTGTGAGAAGTCGATGATCCAGCTCTCGTCCCAGAGCAGCTTCTGTTTCTGGTACCAGAGCCACTGCAGCAGAGAGCACAGCCTCCTCAGCCTCTCCCTCTCCCCCAGTATACATGTTACAGACAGCAGAGAGCACAGCCTCCTCAGCCTCTCCCCCAGTGTACCGTAAATAATCTAATTTAGGCCGGGGCCTTTATTTACTCAAGGGCATCTAGGACCAGGCCTTTATTGGAACCAGGCCACAATTAGAGACAGGCCTTTATTTCTATTGGAGCAAAACGGACGACCAGGAAAACAAAGAAAAACGAGATTTGTGTCCATTTGCACCTAAAATATTAGGTTCATTTATTCATTAACATTTCAAACCCTCTCCCAGCGGCTGGAACATTGACGCCTTTTATTTTGTCGGGACAACAGGAAGTGTTTCGTTGCTGTTAGCGGAGCTTTGACATCAGTGTCACTGCAGGTTTCTGTTTCGTTTTTACCGCGGACCGGATTATTTGTTGTTATCTTGTGTAAAGGCGAGTTTAGACGGAGCGTTTGTGTTTGTGATCGATCATGAGACTGACCCGAGAGAAGACGAGACGCTCGCGCTGATGGGAGGAGTTATTTTGAGGCGTGGGACTGACCTGCACACGGAGCAGCTGGACGTGCTTTGAAGACGCGATGGTGACTTTATTAAAACCCTGGAGGGTCACACAACATTTGTTGCTTTCCCTGTTTCCAAATATCGTCACAGGAGGTTTGAAAAGTGGCTAAATCTGTGTCAAAGTTACGCTCGGATCAGCTCCTCCGCAGCGTCTCCATCGGCCCGGGTTCAGTTTGTTACTTCCTGCACGTGAGTTTTCATTCACACCAGTATGAGACAAATTCCTAACATGGGGAATATTTCTACTGCTATAGTTTCTAATAAAAGCCCCGGCCTGTTTTAGAGACCGGCTTTAATTTGCCTCCACCAGCCGCGAACCCGGCCTCTGTTAGAGACCCGGCCGCTAATGGAATACAGGCCAGTATTAGAGAATTTACGGTATGTTACAGACTTACGGAGCAGAGGGCGGCGCAGCAGGTGCAGATCAGGCCCAGCGGGAGCCCGATGGCCACTTTGGTCGCGGGGCTCATGGGACACTCCCCACAGTCGACGGGACAGGTGCGGCAGAGCTCCGCCCCCTCGCACACGCCGTCGCCGCAGACTGAGACAAACAGGGTTCATTTGTGTCACTTTAATATCGGCTGTAACCTGCTGGGGGGGTACGTACTGTCGGCGGGCAGCACGGTGCTCTTGGCCTCCAGCGCCACCTGCATTTGCCCCACTCTGATGTGGGCGATGAGCGACGTGAGGCCGGGGTGGAACAGCACCACCTGCAGGAGACACGGGACACTTTCATAAGCTTAACTCCCACCTGAACGGATCCCATATTCTCTTGTTTGGCTTTACCCAAATCCAAAAGCTTCTTGGGGGAAAAAAGCACCAAAACAGCCACAAAAATGAGAAGAAAACAAGGATGTAAACGCAACAAAAAAGTGACAAAAATTAAAAAAAAATGTGACAAAAATTCAAAGAAAATGTGACAAAAATTCAACAAAAATGTGACAAAAATTCAACAAAAATGTGACAAAAATTCAACAAAAAATGACAAAAATTCAACACAAATTTGACAAAAACTCAACAAAAAAGTGACAAAAATTCAACAAAAAATGACAAAAATTAAACAAAAAAGTGACAAAAACTCAACAAAAATGTGACAAAAATGGAAAAAAAAGGAAAAAAAACACAACACAGCAACAATGCGAGGAAAAAGATCAGTTTTGTGGGTCTTAGCTTTAAAATGAGGTGTTGCACAGGCCTATATAATAACCTAAGAGGACAGAATGCATTTGGTTCAGGCGGGTGTTGAATTTTTGTCACATTTTTGTTGAATTTTTGTGACTTCGTGCCTTGGACGTCCAGTTGGTCTGCGTAGTATATTGTAGTACATTGTAGTACATGGTAGTATATAGTAGTATATTGTAGTATATTGTAGTACATGGTAGTATATAGTAGTATATTGTAGTATATTGTCGTGCCTTGGAGGTCCAGTTGGTCTGCCTCATGGTAGTATATTGTAGTACATTGTAGTATAATGTAGTATATAGTAGTATATTGTAGTATATAGTAGTATATAGTAGTATATTGTCGTGCCTTGGACGTCCAGTTGGTCTGCCTCATGGTAGTATATAGTAGTATATAGTAGTATATTGTAGTATATTATAGTATATTATAGTATATAGACTTCGTGCCTTGGAGGTCCAGTTGGTCTATATTGTAGTACATGGTAGTATATAGTAGTATATTGTCGTGCCTTGGAGGTCCAGTTGGTCTGCCTCATGGTAGTATATTGTAGTACATGGTAGTATATTGTAGTACATGGTAGTATATCGTAGTATATTGTAGTACATGGTAGTATATAGTAGTATATTGTCGTGCCTTGGAGGTCCAGTTGGTCTGCCTCATGGTAGTATATAGTAGTATATTGTAGTATATTGTAGTACATGGTAGTATATAGTAGTACATTGGAGTATATTGTAGTATATTGTAGTACATGGTAGTATATAGTAGTATATAGTAGTATATAGACTTCGTGCCTTGGACGTCCAGTTGGTCTGCTTCATGGTAGTATATTGTAGTATAATGTAGTAGTATATTGTAGTATATAGACTTCGTGCCTTGGACGTCCAGTTGGTCTGCTTCATGGTAGTATATTGTAGTATAATGTAGTATATTGTCGTGCCTTGGAGGTCCAGTTGGTCTGCCTCATGGTAGTATATTGTAGTATAATGTAGTATATTGTCGTGCCTTGGAGGTCCAGTTGGTCTGCCTCATGGTCCCGGTGGTGGAGATGGTGTGGGTGAAGATCTTCCCGTCGTCGGGGATCCAGGGTCCGCAGATGCTCTCCGTGACCTGCACAGACACAGCCGTGAACCCTCCCGTCCGCCTCTCGGCCCTCAGATCGCCTGCTGTACAGTGTTGTTTTCGTCAACGAGGACGATAACGTTATCTTTTCGTTCTCGCCCCTTTTTTAAAGACGATAACGTAACCATGACGTAGCGATGACGTAACGATGACGAGCTAAAATGAGCTCTTTGGGGACGAGAAAATGACGAGACGTTTCCGAGTTTACGTTAATGAGACGAGACAAAAATGGAAGAAGGTTTTTCATCAGATCGTTTGTGCGCGGAGTGAGAGAACACACGGTAAACGTGACCCGGAGCGGCGCCGTGCTGCTCATGATTCGCCCGGGCAGCGCCGCCTCTTTCTCTCTCTCTCTCCCCGTGGCGTGCGGTCGCTGCTCGTGCAGTTTTTCAATACCGCGGCGTCTGAACACAGAAGCACATTGAGGTCGGCTACGTATGTGCAGACAGCGCTGTTGGTAAAAAATAAATAATCTGGAAGTGACGATCAGAGGACGAGGAGAGCGGGCGCTTTTGGGAAAAGTCCTGTTCACAGTCGGCCACTTCTGCCAGTGCCTCTCGTGGTGTCATCTGTTTGTCAAAAGCCAATAGAAGCTTTTATTGATCCCAATTTCCAAGACTTATTGAAATTAATAATAACTTCTTATAATGAAACAGACGAAAACGTGACAAATCGTGACTAAAACGATCACATTTTGAAATGACTAAAACGTGACTAAACCTAAAAGCATTTTCGTCCAAAAGACTCAGACTAAAAGGGCCTAAACCAACACTGCTGCTGCACCATGTATCCGATGGGGCAGGAGTGGATGTTGGCGTGGTGGATGCAGCAGTTTTCTCCGTCGGCGTCTTTCCAGTTGGCGGGACAGTCGAGGTGTTCGCAGAAACGCCGCGCCGCCTCCGCGTCCACGATGGAGCTGCGGGACGGAGGTCAGAGGTCAGACGTGGAGGTCAGAGGTCACACGTGGAGGTCAGAGGTCAGATGTGGAGGTCAGAGGTCAGATGTGGAGGTCAGAGGTCAGACGTGGAGGTCAGAGGTCAGACGTGGAGGTCAGAGGTCAGATGTGGTGAGTTTAGTACCTGTGAGTGAAGATCCTGTTGTCCACGGCCCACTGGTAGAAGGAGTCCTGAGCGGTGACGGAGTACGTGACGCTGAAGACCTCGCCGCTCTTTATGGACTCCGGGGGGCGCTCCAACCAGGCCATCTCCAGACCTGAGGCACAACAAGGTCTTTAACCTCTTACCACCCGCCTGAACCAAAGGCATTCTGTCCTCTTTTGGCTGTGTAGTTCCTCATTTGAAAGCTAAGACCCACAAAACTGACCTTTTTCCTCGCGTTGTTGCTGTGTTGTGTCACCTGATTGTATGTTGTTGTTTTTTTCAATTTTTGTCACATTTTAGTTGATTTTTTCTCATTTTTTGTTGAATTTTTGTCATTTTTTGTTAATTTTTTGTTGAATTTTTGTTTAATTTTTGTCATTTTTTGTTAAATTTTTGTCATTTTTTGTTAAATTTTTGTCACTTTTTGTTGAATTTTTGTCACTTTTCGTAAAATTTTTGTCATTTTTTTGTCACATTTTTATCACATTTTGTCACATTTTTTGTAAATTTCTTGTGACATTTTTGTGACATTTTTGCCACTTTTTCATCAATTTTTCATCACTTTTTTGTCAACGTTTTCTCAGTTTTCTGTTACATTTCCATCATTGTTTCGTCTCAGTTTTGTTGCTATTTTCACAGCTTTTTTCCAGAAGCTTTTGGATTGGGGTAAAGCCAAACTGGAGAAAATGAGCTCGGTTCAGGTGGGAGTTAAGGGGTTAAACTCTCTCAACAATCTGTACCAAATGACGACCAGCCCCTTATCAGAGCCCCATTAATAACATATTAACTCTATTCTAAAGGATTAGTTATTATTATAGGGAGAACATTGCATGAAACGGAACATCAAAGACTGTCGTGGCAAAAGAAATGTGTTTGTTTTTATAGATCTACATCAGTCTCACCTCTGCAGTGTTTGAATGTTTTTATCACTTTTTTGTTGAGTTTTTGTCACTTTTTTGTAGAATAAAAAAGTGACAAAAATTCAATAAAAAAGTGACAAAAATTTAATAAAAAAGTGACAAAAATTTAATAAAAAAAGTGATAAAAATTTAATAAAAAAGTGACAAAAATTTAATAAAAAAGTGACAAAAATTTAATAAAAAAGTGACAAAAATTTAATAAAAAAGTGACAAAAATTCAATAAAAAAGTGACAAAAATTTAATAAAAAAGTGACAAAAATTTAATAAAAAAGTGATAAAAATTTAATAAAAAAGTGACAAAAATTTAATAAAAAAGTGACAAAAATTCAATAAAAAAGTGACAAAAATTTAATAAAAAAGTCTCACCTCCGCAGTGTTTGAAGGTTTGTATTAATCTGTATAAGTCTCACCTCCGCAGTGGATCATGTTGAACTCGTTGGGTTTTTCCAGGGGCCAACAGTCGTACTCGCTGTTGTCCAGGTCGTGCCAACACCGAGCGACGCCGAGGCAGAGAAACAACATCTGGAAACATCACATTTAAACACAGTCTTAACGATACAGAAATAATATTAGGATCAGAAAAAGATTAACTTTAAAATGAGTAAAATAAAAACTATAGCTGAGTCTGACCCAGAGCAGCGTCTGTCGCTCCATGTCCCTGATGAGGCTGATGTGAGGATCGTTCCAAATAAACACATCAGATTTATATAAAGAGGAGAGAGAGAGAGAGAGAGAGGGAGAGAGAGACTCAGAGGTGACAGAACACTGCCGCCTGGAGGAGGACGCGGGAACTGCACTGTCAAAGATTCACTCACATTTTCATGTAAATAAATCAAATGGACTGGGGGCGTTGGAACCAAAAGGAACTCACATCGGTCGCTGAAAATATGCAGCAAAAAGAAAATATAAATGGAAGTAAGTATATTAAATCTATCCTGGATCTGAGAAACTAAAGGTTTGTGAATCAGTTCCAGATAAAGATCAGGGGAAACATTTGGACGTTTCTTTACAAAACCGACTGGAAAGATCACATTTTGGAACGTCATGAAAGAAGCTCATTACAGGAGATGTTTTTACACTTATATAAAGAAGAAACATCAAGAACATTGTGCTCCTGCCCGGGGACTGAGATGGAAATGAGCTGAATCTACTACAAAGCAGCTTTTCTTTAGGATTACTGTGAAATATGCTCATCAGATAAAAGGGGGAACTATATTGTAAGGCGTACAATATATACTCCTGTTAATAATACCAGGAGTAGTCCGAAATCCGCGGAGTAATCTTCACTTTACTGCGCGGATTTCGAACTAATCCTGGTATTATTACGCCTTACAATATAGTTCCCCCTTTTATCCACTTAGAAAATCCACAGTTTAATTTTGTGTAATTATACTTTGTAGTGTAACACTTCACGTAACCATATTTAAATAGGGAAAACGTGGAAGAGCTTGGTAGCTTCTATCTTGACCTGTTTTGGAGCTATAGAGGAGAGAGGGAGAGGCTAAATGCTAACGCCGTCTGCGCTGTGTTTACGTGACTGAAGGCACGGGGGAAGATCAGACAGGTCCTAAAGAACTCGTCAAAGCTCAGGTAAGAACATATCTCAGTGTGTAAAAACGGTGGCCTGTTCCTTTAAACACAGGACCACAGGCTGTTATGAAGGTGTAGCTCTGCCCTGATAGGCTGAGGGGGAGGTGTGACCCATCATCACCTGGAGTAGGCTTCATTAATCCCCATAGGGAAATTCGCATTTGACCCATCCTCAATGCCACTGGAGCAACTTTAACTACGGGGCCGTCAGGATCCAGGGGTGGTCTCTGACACAGACCTCGACGCGTGGCTGAAATCTATCCCTAAATCCAAACACAGAGGAGAGAGTGAGCGCCGTGTTTCAGTGTTGACTGTAAACAGAGCTTTCACCTGCTCCTCCTGACAGCCACAGCCTCTGAGGGACAGCTCATTCTTCCTCCTCCTCCTCCTCCTCCTCCTCCTCCTCCACCTCCTCCCCCTCGCGGCGGCTGCAGGTGCAAACATGTCTTTACTGTAAAACTGCAGGAAGTACAGTACGAGCCTGAGGACACGCGCATACCTCCGCCTGACAGAGCGCCCCCAGGAGGAGAGGGATGCGCCTCCTTCAGTTTGACCACAGTAATGATCAGTACGTGTGGACATTAAGTCTCTAGTGAAGAAAAAGAGTGTGAATGTTTGCCCATAACTTCGGCAAAACGACTGCTTTATCCCAGCACATGGGCCTATACGTTTCCAGATGGGTTTATTTTCAGCTCGTGGTGTTATTTTAACCCCTCTGCCTCCGTGTGAGTTACGCCAGGGCTGTTTTTAACTCGACATCTGCAGAAAGAGAGAGAGGAGAGGGGGAGAGAGAGGAGAGGGGGGGAGAGAGGAGGGGAGGGGGACAGAGACGCACAGAGGGAGAAACAGGGGGAGAGAGTGAGTTGTTTCTGTCCTGAGGCTGGAATATCAATCACTTTCTCCTCGGTTTTGGACACTTTTACGCACGCGCTTCCTCCTCGCCGCCTCGTCTAAACTGTTCCGTTAAAACTCGGATAAACTCGGATTAATCCCTGTCTCAACATCGACGCGTTTTCGTGACTTTCTTCCCGCGTCTCGACTCTTTTTCCGCGCTGCGTAAAGTCGCGTCATTGCGATGCCGCTGAGTCGCGGACGGCGCTGAACCGCTTCACCCCCCGGGGAGCTGCTGCTGCTGCTGAGAGCCGGCCGTGGAGCATGTTCCCCCGGCTGTGGCTGGCGCTGGTGCCCGTGTGGAGCGCCTGGAGCAGCGGACAGCGCTACGACAGGTACGCGCTGGTACGGAGGGAGGGGGGGCTTTTCACGGATTAAGCGGGATTTCAGGCGGTTTAGCTTCACGACTTTTTACGCACGAGTTGTTCCACATCTCCTTTGGGTAAAGTCAACGTTATTCAAATGATTTTACATTTTAAGTGTGTACGTTTTTATTTTAACCCCTTAACTCCCACCTGAACCGAGCACATTTTCTCCAGTTTGGCTTTACCCCAGTCCAAAAGCTTCTGGGAAAAAAGCTGCGAAAATAGCAACAAAACTAAAACGAAAACAATGATGGAAATGTGACAAAAAAGTGACGAAAAATTGATGAAAAAGTGGCAAAAACGTCACAAAAATGTCACAAGAACTTGACAAAAAAATGTCAAAAAAATGTGACAAAAATGTGATAAAAATGTGATAAAAATTTGACAAAAAATTACAAAAAAATTACAAAAAATTGACAAAATTTGACCAAAAAAATGACAAAAATGTGACAAAAAATGACAAAAATTTGACAAAATTTGACCAAAAAATAAAAAAAAATGAAAAAATTGACAAAAATTTGAAAAAAAAAGACAAAACATTGACAAAAAAGTTACGAAAAATTGATGAAAAAGTGGCAAAAATATCACAAAAATGTGACAAAAAATGACAAAAATGTAACAAAAATGAGTTGAATACCCAACAAAAAAATGATGGAAAAATAATCTGGTGACGTGAGGAAAAAGATCCTCTCGGTTCAGGCGGGAGTTAAGAGGTTAATGTCGTGTTTGGTTGGACTCAAAACTGCTCATTGGATACAGGTGTTGGAGAAAACAGGTATAATGTGCGTAATTCAAACGTTTTGGTTCAGTAACACATCATCTCTTTTATAACTTCACTGAAACCGAATTCTCACTTAAATTTATTGACGTTTTTGTGCGTTTTTTCCACAAACTCTGAATCTCCACATTGATTCTCTTTCTAAAGGCGAGACGCTGCCGGTAAAGAGGGAAACTATGTATATGTAGTGATTTCAATTTGAAACTTTTTGCTGTAGATGCTGATATAAATATAAGAAAAAAAGTATTGCAAGTTTTCTGCCATTTTAAGTTTTATGTAAAAAATAAGACGTATTTTCAGAAGGATTGTGGATATTGTTTAGTATTGAAACCCACCTGAACAGAGCACATTTTCTCCAGTTTATCATTAACCGAATCTAAAACCTTCTTGAAAAAAGCGTCCAAATAGAGACAAAAAACTAGATGAAGACGAGGATGAAAGCGCAAAAGAAAACGTAAAAAAGTGACAACAAAGCAAGTGGCAACAAAATGCAACAAAAAAATGCAACAAAAAAATGCAACAAAAAAGTAATATTAAAGCAATGGAAAAAGTGGCAAAAAATGACAACAAAAAAATCTAAAAAATCAGAAATATGATTAAAAAAATTAATAATAAAAAAATAATGAAAACAACACGGCAACAATGCACGGAAAAAGATCCAATTAGATCAGTTTTGTTGGTCTGGCTGTTCCACTTCCCAGTCAAGAAACTTTTAGACTTGGGTAAAGCCGAACTGGAGAAAATACACTTGGTTAAGGTGGGAGTTAAGAGGTTAATGGTCATTTTTGTAATTCATAAGTTTTATTTTTAAATACGTGGTAGAGTGACATCATCACAGTCTAGAACCTGGGCTGTGTCTGAAACCATCAAATTATCGCCTCTATGTCCTATAGCTCCTGACCTTTAACCTTTCATGGGGTCGACTGTTAGATCTATACAGTTAGTGAACTAGAGCTTCAGCGGCATTTTCCCAATTGGACCGTCCTTACCCAGGGGAAGAGGACGTGACATCACCAACAGCTGCCGTTCTTCTTCTTTAAGGTTATTGGCAGACTGCAGGCAAACAAAAGCACATGTCGCCCCCTACTGTACAGTGTCCAACAACAGCAACAAGACAGTTAAATAAAAGAAAATGCTAAAGTGGCTATGATAGTTAGCATTGAGGCTCCTCCCCCTAACTCCTTCCTAACTGACAGCCCAATTCGGAGGCTTCTTATCATGGCGGACGTCATGATCGACCTCTTACCAATCTGCTCGTTTCAGAAGGACCCTGGAAACAGTCGGAGTTGGTGAAAGAAATGTTTCCCCCGATCATTATGACTATGATTCACAAACCACATAATCCTTATTCCACTGACCAACATCAGGCTCATGTTTCGGAATATTGTCTCCACTTTTGGACGCCGTAGTTCAGGGGTAGGTAAGCTTGCTTGGCGGAAGCTGATTTTCTTCATTTTAAAAAGACCATGGGCTGGACCTGCCAATTTTAGCCTAAAGTAAAGCACCATTTTCTACAAATGCCAGCGTTGTCTGTACATGACTGTGGCCATGCCGTTAAACGACACCAGTCTGGTATCGGGAAAAAAAGTTTAGGTTCTTCTGATATCAAAAGCAGTTTTTCCTGTTTTTTTCCCCTTTTATTTTAAATTTCTTGCCCAATGTTTGCCCCATTTCACACAATCTTTCTTTCTTTCTTATTTTTCCCAATTGTTTTTCTTGTTTTCAGAATTGTTTTTCCTTCTTACTAGTTTTTCTAAATTGATTCCCTATTTTTTGCCCCTTTTTTTGTCCACATTTTAGCCACAAAATGATCCCCCATGTTTCACACATTTCCTGTCACTGGAGCTGAACGCGATATTGTAAATGTGCAGATCTTTCACACATTATTGTTCTGTTTTCTTGTTCTAGACGACACATATTTTAGTATAGATATTGGATAAAGTACCCTTCCCTATACACGACCTAATCGGGTGTTTTGTTTACAATTTTGAAAGATTTGACTGCACATTTTTAGAATATTCAACCAGGCTTTTGACCTCTGATTTGTGTTATAATGTCATCTTCAAAATCATTCAAAGAGTCTTGAGGGCCAGAGCTTCAATGCTGGAGTTGCTTTGCCCTGCCGTAGTTCACATGAGCTGGATGAACACGTGGATCCAGGGTGGCCTCGGCCTCGGGTTCTGTCTTCATTCCATTTAAGAAGCTCACGGGGGGAAGGTTGTAGAAGCTGAATGTAAATGTGGTTCAGTGTGTCCTGTGATGGGAAGACACTTCACCTGCAGGATGTGTTTAGGAGCGAGGCTCAGACAGTCAGACAGACAGTCAGTCAGACAGTCAGTCAGACAGTGAGGGGAAAGTATGCGGCTCGTCGTGTCGGGGCCTGACCTGCCGTGGAACGTGCCCCGGATCCTGAGCCGGTCCGGACTGGCCCCCGAGGAGCCGAAAACACGCAGCGTCTCCCTGACTCTAACCCCCCCGTCTGTGTCGCAGCTGGAGGGACCTGCAGGGGGCGCCGGCCGACGGCCTGTGTCGCTATGGCAACAGCGTGGAGTGCTGCTGGGGGTGGAGCCTGGAGCGCGGACGCTGCCGACGTAAGGCCTGTGGATCTTTAACAGCTTAACTATCGCCTGAACCGAGCACATTTTCTCCAGCTTTACCCCAATCCAAAAGCCTCTGGAAGAAAGGTGTGACAATAGCAACAAAACTGAGACGAAAACAAGGATGTAAATGTGAAAAAAGTGACAAAAAATTTACAAAAAAATGACAAAAAAATTTACAAAAAGGTGAGAAAAATTTATGAAAAATTTAGAAAAAATGGACGAAAAAAACCGAAAGATTTGACAAAAAAATGACAAAAAAATGACAAAAAAATGACAAAAAAATGACAAAAAAATTACAAAAAATTACAAAAAAGTGAGAAAAATTTGACGAAAAATTTAGAAAAAATTGACGAAAAAGTGATGAGAATTTGACACAAAAAAAATAATTTGACCAAAAAAAATTGACCAAAAATGTTTGAAAAATTTGACAAAAAAATTACAATAAATTTACAAAAAAAATACAAAAAGTGACAAAAAATTTACACAAAATTTACACAAAAAATTACAAAAAAATTACAAAAAGATTACAAAAATTACAAAAACTTGGCAAAAAGTCACGAAAATTTGACAAAAATGAGACAACTGCCCAACAAAAAAAGTGATGAAAAAAAATCTGATAATTTGAGGAAAAAGATCAATTCAGTTTTGTAGATCTTAGCTTTCAAATGAGGCGTTACACTGACCTACAGGATTTGGGTAAAGCTGAACTGGAGAAAATGCTCTCGGTTCAGGCGGGAGTTAAGAGGTTTGTATTAAAGGCTCTGTAACCGGTTCACGCGTGTCCTTCCAGCGGCGTGTCCTCACGGCTGTAAACACGGGGAGTGCGTGACCCCGGGGCGGTGCCAGTGCGAGCCGGGCTTCACCGGGAAGACATGCAACCAAGGTAAGTGACGAGATATAAGAAGAATAAGTCGTTTTAAAATGGCCACTGTAGGTTTTCTGCGACAAAATCGAGCCTGGTTTAACTTCTTAAGCCCCGCCTTACCTGAGCACCTTCTCTCCAGTTCAACTTTACTTTATGAATTAGATATTAAAGGGGATATTATGCTTTTTTCAGTCACACAGCACCAGTCTATATCACACTACAATGATGACAAACCTTCTGTTGGTCTGTAAATGCAGTAAATTAGAATAACTGCCTTGTATAAAATGTCTCTCTCAAAATGGCTGTAGTGAATGTCTTGAAATAGGCCTCTGTCTCTTTAAGAACCTCTGAGCCTTTAGACACGCCCCCTCCACACGCTGTCTGTGGCATCAGTGGGGAGGGGGTTCTGCTGAGGAGCAGTGGTCGGTTACTCGGCTGGTGACGAAAGCTCGGAGGCGTCTCCAGGAGGTGGGGGCGTTCCTAGGAGGACTCAGGCAAACCTATCCCTAAAATGGCCGCCATCAGAGTTTTCACAGATTACTCAAGGCATGTTTTTAATGAGGGAGTGACAGAATAACATGATGTAAAGCTTGAAGAAGTCCATTTTGCATAATACCCCCCCTTTAAAGAGAGAAAGGCCCTGAAATTACAATTTCCCAAATAAATCTATGGAGAAACACTAGTGAATAGTTTAATACATTATTGTGAAGATTAGGGATTTTTTTTCCAGGTTAAAGTTTATATAAAGGGACATTATGCAACTTTTTATGTGGAAAAATAAACCAGAGTCTGTGTGGATTTAACCAGAGCTAAATGTTGTTAGTGCTGCAGCGTCTGCAGAGTTTACAACATACAGGCTAACGTTGCTAACGTTGCTAATGTTGCTAACTAGCCGCTAACTCACGGCTAACAGTTCTGGAGATTCTTACTCCGTTTTATGCCCAGGGGTTTATTCATCTGAAAAACTAACCCAGCGACTAAAAAGTCCTCAGAAAATCCTAAATAAAGACACACAGCATGTTTATATTGCAGCAAAAATGAGCAAAAAAAATGAAAATGCTGAAGCTACTGGATAAGTTACTTTAAACACAAGAGAAAATCCACACGGAGCTGAAGTAAAGGAGAAAAGATCTGCAGTAATAAGTAACATCTCAATACTATTGTTACATAAAAATATATAAATGAATAAAGCACAAGCGCTGAGGAGCTTTAGGACACGAGCTGTTCTGTCTGTGATGGACTGAGTGATAAAAATAAAAAATGGCATCTGTTCAATTCTGATATAACTTCTCTTAAAGTGTCGCCGACTTTACTCAAGGAAATGTAAATGAGTAAATGAACTAAATACTAACTAATCTGCTGTGACAAAGTGCTGACGGAGCTGCTGAACCTGAAAACCTACAAAACAGCTGACCCTGGAGCGTTGTAGAGATCACAGTAAAGGGGCCATGCGGACCACTCACACAGCTGTGGGTCACTACAAGGTCAAATGCACACAAATATCAAAAGTTGCATAATGCAGCTTTAAGCCCTTAACTCCCACCTGAACCGAGCACATTTTCTCCAGTTTGGCTTTACCCCAATCCAAAAGCTTCTGGAAAAAAGGTGAGAAAATAGTAACAAAACTGAGACGAAAAACAATGATGGAAATGTGACAAAAAAGTGACGAAAAACTGATGAAAAAGTGGCAAAAATGTCACAAGAAATTTACAAAAATTGGCAAAAAAATTACAAAAAATTGATAAAAAATTGACAAAAAAATGTGACAAAAAATGACAAAAAAAAATTGAAGAAAAAATGACGAAAAAATGACCAAAATGTGACCAAAAATTACAAAAATGTGATAAAAAATGACAAAAAAATGACAAAAAAGTTACAAAAATGAGTTGAATACCCAACAAACAACGGTTACAAGTTATAATTAACTTCTTCCTACTTCCTTCGAGCAGCACTAATACCTCTCATGTTGTGAAAAATTCTGTATGTTATATGTTTACTATACCTGTCTGCATCTGTTCAAATAAACTAAACTAAACTGTCTCCCCTTAAATGTGTATGAAAACCTAAAATGACAGAAAACTTGTAAATCGTTTTTGTCTTGTATTGATGTCAGCCTCTACAGCAGAAGTCTCTACATTTACAGAGTTTCCCGGTTCAGCTGCAGCGTCTGGGCCTCAAAGGCAGACGACTCGTTTGTCCTGAGCTTCCGTGTAGATCCGTGTAAACAGAGTGGGAGGAGCTCGTCTGAAGCGCATTCCTGTGGCGTGTTTCACTGAGCGCCGAAACGCCCGGATCTGTTTTTAATCCGCTGATTACAGAGGAGGTGTCAGACTCACTTCCTCTGAGCAAACTCCCTCTGAGACCCCGACGTCGACCACAGCCCCCCAAGGCAGGACTTTAACCTCTCACCTTCACCGAGCACGCTTTCTACAGGCCGGCTTCACCCATTTGAAAGCTAAGACCCACTAGGCAGATTTCTTCTTCACTCTTTTTCATCCTTTTGATAAACAAGACCAGTCTGGTAAAATGAAAGCATCAAAAACAGGAACTGAGGGGAACAAAAGTTTTATCTTTATCCAAGTGTTGATGCTGTCGGTCCAGAGCTGTGGTTTCTCCAGTTTGGCATTACCCAAATCTACAATTAACCTCTTAACTCCCGCCTGAATCGAGAGGATCTCTTTCCTCACGTCATCAGATTTTTTTTCCAGCCTTTTTTTGTGGGTGTTCAACTCATTTTTGTAACTTTTTTGTCATTTTTTTGTCATTTTTTGTCATTTTTTTTGTCAAATTTTTATCACATTTTTGTCAAATTTTATCACATTTTTGTAATTATTTTGTCACATTTTGGTCAATTTTTTATCAACTTTTTGTCATTTTTTAAAATCCCATTTTTGTCATTTTTTTGTCCATTTTTGTCACATTTTGGTAATTTTTTGTCATTTTTTTGTCAATTTTTTGTCATTGTTTGTCATTTTTTGTCATTTTTTTTTGTCAAATTTTTATCACATTTTGGTCAATTTTTTATCACATTTTTGTCATTTTTTTTGTCATTTCTTTGGTCAATTTTTGGTCATTTTTTCATACATTTTTCGTCACTTTTTTGTCACATTTCCATCATTGTTTTCGTCTCAGTTTTGTTGCTATTTTCTCACAGCTTTTTTCCAGAAGCTTTTGGACTGGGGTAAAGCCAAACTGGAGAAAATGTGCTCGGTTCAGGTGGGAGTTAAGGGGTTAGAGTGTGATTTAAAAAAAAAGCATCAAAAAAGCACCAAAAACACGACTAAAGAGGGATGAAAAAGCCACCTGAGCTTAGACGAGTTGATCCGTACCTGTCTGGTCTTTGTGGGAGAGCTCAGTCGCTTCTAACTTCACCCCGTTTGGAGCCATAGGAACACACTGGGAGAGGCCAAATGCTAACAACATGTTTGGTCTTTTAGCGTGAATGAGCGCACACACAAAGACCAGACAGGTACACATCAACTCGTCTAAGCTCAGGTAAGAACATATCTCAGTATGGAAGAATGTGAACTGTTCCTTTAAGGCAGACGCTGCAGGTGAACAGGGAAACCAGATTTATGTTGTTTGTTTCCTCTGTCACTGTGAGTTTAACCTTTCGACCCGAGGAGCGAGTGTGAGGAGCTGTTTGGGTTTCGGAAACTTCACTCTGAGAATCAGTAACGGCGTCGACAGAAACGTTAGAGAAGCTGAAGTTAAACAATGTCAGAGTCGGTTTGTGACGGGACAAAGGCGTTTCATCCATGCTGTTAACCTCTTAACTCCCACCTGAACCGAGCACATTTTCTCCAGTTTGGCTTTACCCCAATCCAAAAGCTTGTGGAAAAAAGGTGAGAAAATAGCAACAAAACTGAGACGAAAACAATGATGGAAATGTGACAAAAAATGACAAAAAATTGACAAAAAATTGATTAAAAAAATGACAAAAAATTACAAAAATTGACGAAAAAATGACAAAAAATAATTTAAAAAATGATGAAAAATGGACGAAAAAATGACAAAAATGTGACAAAAAAATAATAGAAATTTATAAAAAATTGACGAAAAAATTACAAAAAATTGATAAAAAATTGACATAAAAATGACAAAAAAATGACAAAAAAATGACAAAAAAAATGACAAAAATGTGACAAAAAATGACAAAAAATTGACGAAAAAAAGACAAACATGTGACGAAAAAATGACCAAAAATGTATTTAAAAAATGACAAAAATGTGACAAAAAAATTACAAAAAATTGGCGAAAACGTGACAAAAAATTGACAACAAAATTTTAAAAAAATGACGAAAAATCGACCAAAAAATTACAAAAAATGTGACAAAAAAAATTACAAAAAATTGACACAAAAATAATTTAAAAATTGATAAAAAATTGATGAAAAAATTACAAAACATTGATTAAAAATTAATAAAAAAATGATGACAAAACGACAAAAAATTCACAAAGAATGACAAAAATGCGACAAAAAAATGACCAAAAAATTGACAAAAAAATTAAAAAAATTAATTAAAAAATTGATAAAAAATTGACGAAAAAATGACAAAAATGTGATAAAATGTTACAAAAAAGTTACAAAAATGAGTTGAACACCCAACAAAAAATGATGGAAAAAAAATCAGATGACATGAGAAAAAAGATCCTCTGGGTTCAGGCGGGAGTTAAGAGGTTAAAGTGGCGGGACAAAGGCGTTTCATTTCCTCCTGCTCGTTTCTCTCTCACGTTTTGATCCTGTTGATTCTGTTTTGGTCAGACCTGAACGAGTGCGGCCTGAAGCCCCGCCCCTGTAAGCACCGCTGCATGAACACGCCGGGCAGCTTCAAATGCTACTGCGCCGACGGCTTCGCACTGCAGCCCGACGGGACCTGCAAGAGTCAGTACACACACACACACACACACACACACACACACACACACACACACACACACACACACACACACACACACACACACACACACACACACACACACACACACACACACACACACACACACACACACACACACAATCTTATACTTCTATCTTAGTGAGGACACTCATAGACATAATGCATTACCCAGACCCTAACCTTAACCCAATTCTAACCCTAACCCTAAAACCACCCAAAATGTCCTCACTCTGTTGGTTAAAAACTCAAACTGGTCCTCATAATGTCATAAGTACAAGAACACGCACACACACACACACACACACACACACACACACACACACACACACAATCTTGTACTTCTATCTTAGTGAGAACACAAAATGTCCTCACTCTGTTGGTTAAAAACTCAAACTGTGTCATAAGTACAAGAACACACACACACAAGTCCACAGGGAACACACAGTCTGTTAACCCCTTAACTCCCACCTGAACCGAGCACATTTTCTCCAGTTTGGCTTTACCCCAATGCAAAAGCTTCTGGAAAAAAGCTGTGAAAATAGCAACAAAACTGAGACGAAAACAATGATGGAAATGTGTCAAAAAAGTGATGAAAACATTGATGAAAAAAGTGGCAAAAACGTCACAAAAATGTCACAAGAAATTGACAAAAAATTGTCGAAAAAATAACAAAAAATTGACAAAAAATTGACAAAATGTGACAAAAATGTGATAAAAATGTGACAAAAAAATGAAAGAAATGTGATAAACATTTGACAAAAATATGGACAAAAATTTAACAAAAAAATGATTAAAAATGACCAAAAAAATACAAAAAATTAATAAAAAATGTGACAAAAAAATGTGACAAAAAAATTTGACAAAATTTTGACAAAAAAATTGACGAAAAAATGACAAAAAAGTTACAAAAATGAGTTGAATGCCCAACAAAAAAATGATGGAGAAAAAAATCTGATGACGTGAGGAAAAAGATCCTCTCAGTTCAGGCGGGAGTTAAGAGGTTAAGGAATGAGAAGAGGAGACCGGTAAATACGACACCTTCAGCTCTGAGCCTGGTCCTGCAACTTTACAGGAATATATCGGCTACGAGAGAATATCGTAGTAGTAGTAGTAGAAGTAGTAGTATTTGAAATTTACAATATCAAGAAATGCGGAAACAAAGTGTCACAAGGATTTTTGTCAATATCGCCCGGGCCTGATCTGATCCACAGAAAGCAGAAACTTCTAAAGCAAAGTCAAATCTCACAAGGTCAATACGTTCATTCCTGAAAACATCTGGACCGAACGCCGCTTCTCTTTTCTAATCCTCTGCGTTTGACCTTTCAGACGCCCGCACCTGTCGCCATGCCAACTGTCAGTACGGCTGTGAGGTCATGAAGGGGGCGGTCCTCTGCACCTGCCCGTCGCCGGGGTTACGGCTCGGGCCGGACCGGCGCACCTGCGTCGGTGAGAAACTCGCTGTAAACTGAGGCTGTGTCCGAACGTCCACACTATCGCCTATATAGTCACTATATAGGGAATATATAGTGCTCACGCCATTTTGTAGGGGTGTCCGAATGTCCAGAGAGAAAAAATAGTCCTCTCGAAATTTCCCACAATGTATCTGGAAAAGTAGTGAGCATCCGATGGTCACTAAACGGGTCAATATAGACCACAATGCATTGCGAGAGTCTGAGAAGAGCCTGACAGAGACAGGTCTTTGAACTAAACACCACGACTGAAGTAAATCAGCTGTTTCAGTCGTGTGTTTGTGTTTCTCATGAATAAACGACCTAAATATAAACGGTAACGGTGAAAAGATGCTAACGTTAGCTGCTAACCTTTAGCTGGAGCTGTTAAATGACCGACAGCTTCCTCTCGAATAATCCAAGCCATTCATGTAAAATCCATGTGAAGTAAAAGCGAATCTGAGTCGTATTAATCCATAAATATTCCACTGACTCTGAGTTTGGTTTTTATCACAGAAATACTTTATTCCCGGAGTTTCGTGAACTTTTAGCAGATGTAGTCGCTCAATCTGCTGCCGCTTCAGACACCGGGCTCTGACCGACTTTCGGCGTCTCTGAGCTCACGCTGGGGAGTTTCTTTTTTTTTTTCTTTTTTTTGTGATGAGAGCAACGCCTGTAAAAGTGCCAACACAGTCGTTCTGTTTCATAAAATAAACGTTTGTAACAATAAATAAATTCAGAAAAAACAGAATCAGAAATATCTGCAGTCGCTGCGCCTGACGTCACGCAGCTCTGAGAAAGTAGTGTCTTGTGTCCGAATCACAACAGAATCAGTGACTATATAGTGCGGGCGTATGCAGTGAATGAGGGTTAGGGATAGTGTGGACATTCGGACACAGCCTGAGACGATGAGTCGACTCGTGCTCGTGTTTGTTTCTCCGTCTCAGACGTGAACGAGTGCGTGGAGCTGAAGGGGGCGTGTCCTCGCCACAGGAAGTGCCTCAACACCTTCGGGAGCTTCGTTTGCAAATGTCACCTCGGATTCAGACTCAGCCTCGTCAACGGGCGATACAGCTGCATCGGTCAGTCCCAAACCCTCACAGAACTGTTCTCTGAGGGACTCACACACTCACAGAACTGCTCTCTGAGGGACACACACTCACAGAACTGCTCTCTCAGGGACACACACACTCACAGAACTGCTCTCTGAGGGACACACACTCACAGAACTGTTCTCTGAGGGACACACACTCACAGAACTGTTCTCTGAGGGACACACACACTCACAGAACTGCTCTCTGAGGGACACACACACTCACAGAACTGCTCTCTGAGGGACACACACACTCACAGAACTGTTCTCTGAGGGACACACACTCACAGAACTGCTCTCTGAGGGACACACACACTCACAGAACTGTTCTTAGAGTGACACACACTCACAGAACTGCTCTCTGAGGGACACACACACTCACAGAACTGCTCTCTGAGGGACACACACTCACAGAACTGTTCTTAGAGTGACACACACTCACAGAACTGCTCTCTGAGGGACACACACACTCACAGAACTGCTCTCTGAGGGACACACACTCACAGAACTGCTCTCTGAGGGACACACACTCACAGAACTGCTCTCTGAGGGACACACACTCACAGAACTGTTCTCTGAAGGACACACACACTCACAGAACTGTTCTCTGAGGGACACACACACTCACAGAACTGTTCTCTGAGGGACACACACTCACAGAACTGTTCTCTGAGGGACACACACTCACAGAACTGCTCTCTGAGGGACACACACACTCACAGAACTGTTCTCTGACGGACACACACTCACAGAACTGCTCTCTGAGGGACACACACACTCACAGAACTGTTCTCTGAGGGACACACACACTCACAGAACTGTTCTCTGAGGGACACACACTCAGAGAACTGTTCTCTTAGGGACACACACACTCACAGAACTGTTCTCTGACGGACACACACACTCACAGAACTGTTCTCTGAGGGACACACACACACACAGATCTGTTCTCTGAGGGACACACACACTCACAGAACTGCTCTCTGAGGGACACACACTCACAGAACTGCTCTTAGAGGGACACACACTCACAGAACTGTTCTCTGAGGGACACACACACTCACAGAACTGCTCTCTGAGGGACACACACACTCACAGAACTGTTCTCTTAGGGACACACACACTCACAGAACTGTTCTCTGAGGGACACACACACTCACAGAACTGTTCTCTTAGGGACACACACACTCACAGAACTGTTCTCTGACGGACACACACACTCACAGAACTGTTCTCTGAGGGACACACACACTCACAGAACTGTTCTCTGAGGGACACACACACTCACAGAACTGTTCTCTGACGGACACACACACTCACAGAACTGTTCTCTGAGGGACACACACTCACAGAACTGCTCTCTGATGGACACACACTCACAGAACTGCTCTCTGAGGGACACACACTCTCACAGAACTGCTCTCTGATGGACACACACACTCACATAACTGTTCTCTGAGGGACACACACTCACAGAACTGTTCTCTGAGGGACACACACTCACAGAACTGTTCTCTGAGGGACACACACTCTCACAGAACTGTTCTCTGAGGGACACACACTCACAGAACTGTTCTCTGAGGGACACACACTTACAGAACTGTTCTCTGAGGGACACACACTCAGAACTGTTCTCTGAGGGACACACACACACACAGAACTGTTCTCTGAGGGACACACACTCAGAACTGTTCTCTGAGGGACACACACTCAGAACTGTTCTCTGAGGGACACACACTCACAGAACTGTTCTCTGAGGGACACACACTCACAGAACTGTTCTCTGAGGGACACACACTTACAGAACTGTTCTCTGAGGGACACACACTCAGAACTGTTCTCTGAGGGACACACACACACACAGAACTGTTCTCTGAGGGACACACACTCAGAACTGTTCTCTGAGGGACACACACTTACAGAACTGTTCTCTGAGGGACACACACTCAGAACTGTTCTCTGAGGGACACACACTCACAGAACTGTTCTCTGAGTGACACACACTCACAGAACTGTTCTCTGAGGGACACACACACTCACAGAACTGTTCTCTGAGTGACACACACTCACAGAACTGTTCTCTGAGGGACACACACTCACAGAACTGTTCTCTGAGTGACACACACTCACAGAACTGCTCTCTGAGGGACACAAACTCACAGAACTGTTCTCTGAGGGACACACACACTCACAGAACTGCTCTCTGAGGGACACAAACTCACAGAACTGCTCTTAGAGGGACACACACTCACAGAACTGTTCTCTGAGGGACACACACTCACAGAACTGTTCTCTGAGGGACACACACACTCACAGAACTGTTCTCTTAGGGACACACACACTCACAGAACTGTTCTCTGAGGGACACACACTCACAGAACTGTTCTCTGACGGACACACACACTCACAGAACTGTTCTCTGAGGGACACACACACTCACAGAACTGTTCTCTGACGGACACACACACTCACAGAACTGTTCTCTGAGGGACACACACTCACAGAACTGCTCTCTGATGGACACACACTCACAGAACTGTTCTCTGAGGGACACACACTCTCACAGAACTGCTCTCTGAGGGACACACACTCTCACAGAACTGTTCTCTGAGGGACACACACTCACAGAACTGTTCTCTGAGGGACACACACTTACAGAACTGTTCTCTGAGGGACACACACTCAGAACTGTTCTCTGAGGGACACACACACTCACAGATCTGCTCTCTGAGGGACACACACACTCACAGAACTGCTCTCTGAGGGACACACACTCACAGAACTGTTCTCTGAGGGACACACTCTCACAGAACTGTTCTCTGAGGGACACACACTCACAGAACTGCTCTCTGAGGGACACACACACTCACAGAACTGTTCTCTGAGGGACACACACTCACAGAACTGTTCTCTGAGGGACACACACACTCACAGAACTGCTCTCTGAGGGACACACACACTCACAGAACTGCTCTCTGAGGGACACACACACTCACAGAACTGTTCTCTGAGGGACACACACACTCACAGAACTGTTCTCTGAGGGACACACACACTCACAGAACTGTTCTCTGAGGGACACACACACTCACAGAACTGCTCTCTGAGGGACACACACACTCACAGAACTGTTCTCTGAGTGACACACACACTCACAGAACTGCTCTCTGAGGGACACACACACTCACAGAACTGTTCTCTGAGGGACACACACTCACAGAACTGCTCTCTGAGGGACACACACACTCACAGAACTGCTCTCTGAGGGACACACACTCACAGAACTGCTCTCTGAGGGACACACACACTCACAGAACTGTTCTCTGAGGGACACACACTCACTGAACTGTTCTCTGAGGGACACACACACTCACAGAACTGTTCTCTGAGTGACACACACACTCACAGAACTGTTCTCTGAGGGACACACACTCACAGAACTGTTCTCTGAGGGACACACACTCACAGATCTGCTCTCTGAGGGACACACACACTCACAGAACTGTTCTCTGAGGGACACACACTCACAGAACTGTTCTCTGAGGGACACACACACTCACAGAACTGCTCTCTGAGGGACACACACTCACAGAACTGCTCTCTGAGGGACACACACACTCACAGAACTGTTCTCTGAGGGACACACACTCACAGAACTGTTCTCTGAGGGACACACACTCACAGAACTGTTCTCTGAGGGACACACACTCACAGAACTGCTCTCTGAGGGACACACACACTCACAGAACTGTTCTCTGAGGGACACACACACTCACAAAACTGCTCTCTGAGGGACACACACACTCACAGAACTGTTCTCTGAGGGACACACACACTCACAGAACTGCTCTCTGAGGGACACACACACTCACAGAACTGTTCTCTGAGGGACACACACACTCACAGAACTGTTCTCTGAGGGACACACACTCACAGAACTGTTCTCTGAGGGACACACACACTCACAGAACTGTTCTCTGAGGGACACACACTCACAGAACTGCTCTCTGAGGGACACACACACTCACAGAACTGTTCTCTGAGGGACACACACACTCACAGAACTGTTCTCTGAGGGACACACACTCACAGAACTGTTCTCTGAGGGACACACACACTCACAGAACTGTTCTCTGAGGGACACACACTCACAGAACTGTTCTCTGAGGGACACACACTCACAGAACTGTTCTCTGAGGGACACACACTCACAGAACTGCTCTCTGAGGGACACACACACTCACAGAACTGCTCTCTGAGGGACACACACACTCACAGAACTGTTCTCTGAGGGACACACACTCACAGAACTGCTCTCTGAGGGACACACACACTCACAGAACTGCTCTCTGAGGGACACACACACTCACAGAACTGTTCTCTGAGGGACACACACTCACAGAACTGTTCTCTGAAGGACACACACACTCACAGAACTGTTCTCTGAGAGACACACACTCACAGAACTGTTCTCTGAGGGACACACACTCACAGAACTGTTCTCTGAGAGACACACACACTCACAGAACTGTTCTCTGAGGGACACACACACTCACAGAACTGTTCTCTGAGGGACACACACACTCACAGAACTGCTCTCTGAGAGAAACACACACTCACAGAACTGTTCTCTGAGGGACACACACTCACAGAACTGTTCTCTGAGGGACACACACACTCACAGAACTGCTCTCTGAGAGACACACACACTCACAGAACTGTTCTCTGAGAGACACACACTCACAGAACTGCTCTCTGAGGGACACACACTCACAGAACTGTTCTCTGAGGGACACACACTCACAGAACTGTTCTCTGACGGACACACACTCACTGAACTGCTCTCTGAGGGACACACACTCACAGAACTGCTCTCTGAGGGACACACACACTCACAGAACTGTTCTCTGAGGGACACACACTCACAGAACTGTTCTCTGACGGACACACACACTCACAGAACTGTTCTCTGAGACACACACACTCACAGAACTGTTCTCTGAGGGACACACACTCACTGAACTGCTCTCTGAGACACACACACTCACAGAACTGTTCTCTGAGAGACACACACACTCACAGAACTGTTCTCTGAGGGACACACACACTCACAGAACTGTTCTCTGAGGGACACACACTCACAGAACTGCTCTCTGAGAGACACACACACTCACAGAACTGTTCTCTGAGGGACACACACACTCACAGAACTGTTCTCTGACGGACACACACTCACTGAACTGCTCTCTGAGGGACACACACTCACAGAACTGTTCTCTGAGGGACACACACACTCACAGAACTGTTCTCTGAGGGACACACTCACAGAACTGTTCTCTGAGGGACACACACTCACAGAACTGTTCTCTGACGGACACACACTCACTGAACTGTTCTCTGAGGGACACACACTCACAGAACTGTTCTCTGAGGGACACACACACTCACAGAACTGTTCTCTGAGGGACACACACTCACAGAACTGTTCTCTGACGGACACACACTCACTGAACTGCTCTCTGAGGGACACACACTCACAGAACTGCTCTCTGAGGGACACACACACTCACAGAACTGTTCTCTGAGGGACACACACTCACAGAACTGTTCTCTGACGGACACACACTCACTGAACTGCTCTCTGAGGGACACACACACACACAGAACTGTTCTCTGAGGGACACACACTCACAGAACTGTTCTCTGACGGACACACACTCACTGAACTGCTCTCTGAGGGACACACACTCACAGAACTGCTCTCTGAGGGACACACACACTCACAGAACTGTTCTCTGAGGGACACACACTCACAGAACTGTTCTCTGACGGACACACACTCACAGAACTGCTCTCTGACGGACACACACTCACAGAACTGTTCTCTGAGGGACACACACTCACAGAACTGTTCTCTGAGGGACACACACACTCACAGAACTGTTCTCTCAGGGACACACACTCACAGAACTGCTCTCTGAGGGACACACACTCACAGAACTGTTCTCTCAGGGACACACACACTCACAGAACTGTTCTCTGAGGGACACACACTCACAGAACTGTTCTCTCAGGGACACACACACTCACAGAACTGTTCTCTGAGGGACACACACTCACAGAACTGTTCTCTGAGGGACTCACACTCACAGAACGGTTCTCTGAGGGACACACACACTCACAGAACTGTTCTCTGAGGGACACACACACTCACAGAACTGTTCTCTGAGGGACACACACACTCACAGAACTGTTCTCTGAGGGACACACACTCACAGAACTGTTCTCTGAGGGACACACACACTCACAGAACTGTTCTCTGAGGGACACACACTCACAGAACTGTTCTCTGAGGGACTCACACTCACAGAACGGTTCTCTGAGGGACACACACACTCACAGAACTGTTCTCTGAGGGACACACACTCACAGAACTGTTCTCTGAGGGACACACACTCACAGAACTGTTCTCTGAGGGACACACACTCACAGAACTGCTCTCTGAGGGACACACACACTCACAGAACTGTTCTCTGAGGGACACACACACTCACAGAACTGCTCTCTGAGGGACACACACTCACAGAACTGTTCTCTGAGGGACTCACACTCACAGAACTGCTCTCTGAGGGACACACACTCACAGAACTGTTCTCTGAGGGACTCACACACACTCACAGAACTGTTCTCTGAGGGACACACACACTCACAGAACTGCTCTCTGAGGGACACACACACTCACAGAACTGTTCTCTGAGGGACACACACACTCACAGAACTGCTCTCTGAGGGACAGACACTCACAGAACTGTTCTCTGAGGGACACACACTCACAGAACTGTTCTCTGAGGGACACACACTCACAGAACTGCTCTCTGAGGGACACACACTCACAGATCTGCTCTCTGAGGGACACACACTCACAGATCTGTTCTCTGAGGGACACACACTCACAGAACTGTTCTCTGAGGGACACACACTCACAGAACTGCTCTCTGAGGGACACACACTCACAGATCTGTTCTCTGAGGGACACACACACTCACAGAACTGTTCTCTGAGGGACACACACTCACAGATCTGTTCTCTGAGGGACACACACTCACAGAACTGCTCTCTGAGGGACTCACACTCACACAGAACTGTTCTCTGAGGGACACACACTCACAGAACTGTTCTCTGAGGGACACACACACTCACAGAACTGCTCTCTGAGGGACACACACTCACAGAACTGTTCTCTGAGGGACACACACACTCACAGAACTGCTCTCTGAGGGACACACACACTCACAGAACTGTTCTCTGAGGGACACACACACTCACAGAACTGCTCTCTGAGGGACACACACTCACAGAACTGTTCTCTGAGGGACACACACACTCACAGAACTGCTCTCTGAGGGACACACACACTCACAGAACTGCTCTCTGAGGGACACACACTCACAGAACTGCTCTCTGAGGGACACACACACACAGAACTGCTCTCTGAGGGACACACACACTCACAGAACTGCTCTCTGAGTGACACACAGTCACAGAACTGCTCTCTGAGGGACACACACTCACAGAACTGCTCTCTGAGGGACACACACACTCACAGAACTGTTCTCTGAGGGACACACACACTCACAGAACTGCTCTCTGAGGGACACACACACTCACAGAACTGTTCTCTGAGGGACACACACACTCACAGAACTGCTCTCTGAGGGACACACACTCACAGATCTGTTCTCTGAGGGACACACACTCACAGAACTGTTCTCTGAGGGACACACACACTCACAGAACTGTTCTCTGAGGGACACACACTCACAGAACTGTTCTCTGAGGGACACACACTCACAGAACTGCTCTCTGAGGGACACACACTCACAGAACTGTTCTCTGAGGGACACACACACTCACAGAACTGTTCTCTGAGGGACACACACTCACAGAACTGCTCTCTGAGGGACACACACTCACAGAACTGCTCTCTGAGGGACTCACACACTCACAGAACTGCTCTCTGAGGGACACACACTCACAGAACTGCTCTCTGAGGGACACACACTCACAGAACTGCTCTCTGAGGGACTCACACACTCACAGAACTGCTCTCTGAGGGACACACACTCACAGAACTGTTCTCTGAGGGACACACACACTCACAGAACTGTTCTCTGAGGGACACACACTCACACAGAACTGCTCTCTGAGGGACACACACTCACAGAACTGCTCTCTGAGGGACACACACTCACAGAACTGCTCTCTGAGGGACACACACTCACAGAACTGTTCTCTGAGTGACACACACTCACAGAACTGTTCTCTGAGGGACTCACACACTCACAGAACTGCTCTCTGAGGGACACACACTCACAGAACTGCTCTCTGAGGGACACACACACTCACAGAACTGTTCTCTGAGGGACACACACACTCACAGAACTGCTCTCTGAGGGACACACACACTCACAGAACTGTTCTCTGAGGGACACACACACTCACAGAACTGTTCTCTGAGGGACACACACACTCACAGAACTGTTCTCTGAGGGACACACACACTCACAGAACTGCTCTCTGAGGGACACACACTCACAGAACTGCTCTCTGAGGGACACACACTCACAGAACTGCTCTCTGAGGGACACACACTCACAGAACTGCTCTCTGAGGGACTCACACTCACAGAACTGTTCTCTGAGGGACACACACTCACAGAACTGCTCTCTGAGGGACACACACTCACAGAACTGCTCTCTGAGGGACACACACACTCACAGAACTGCTCTCTGAGGGACACACACACTCACAGAACTGCTCTCTGAGGGACACACACACTCACAGAACTGCTCTCTGAGGGACACACACTCACAGAACTGCTCTCTGAGGGACACACACTCACAGAACTGCTCTCTGAGGGACACACACTCACAGAACTGCTCTCTGAGGGACTCACACTCACAGAACTGTTCTCTGAGGGACACACACTCACAGAACTGCTCTCTGAGGGACACACACTCACAGAACTGCTCTCTGAGGGACACACACACTCACAGAACTGCTCTCTGAGGGACACACACACTCACAGAACTGCTCTCTGAGGGACACACACACACACAGAACTGTTCTCTGAGGGACACACACTCACAGAACTGTTCTCTGAGGGACACACACACACAGAACTGCTCTCTTAGGGACACACACACTCACAGAACTGTTCTCTGAGGGACACACACACTCACAGAACTGTTCTCTGAGGGACACACACTCACAGAACTGCTCTCTGAGGGACACACACACTCACAGAACTGCTCTCTGAGGGACACACACACTCACAGAACTGTTCTCTGATGGACACACACTCACAGAACTGCTCTCTGAGGGACACACACTCACAGAACTGTTCTCTGAGGGACACACACTCACAGAACTGCTCTCTGAGGGACACACACTCACAGAACTGTTCTCTGAGGGACACACACACTCACAGAACTGCACTCTGAGGGACACACACTCACAGAACTGGGAGAACTTCCGGTTTGCTCATCACTTCTCCTAAAGTATTTGTCCTGAGCAGATAAGGACTCCAGGCCCTTCTGTTCCCTGAATCCCGACGCTCCAAAGTGCAGGTGCAGAGACGGACGCTGCAAAGGTACAAGTACAAGTACATATTGAAGTACAAAGTAACTCATGATATTTCTGGGTTCACAACACAAAGTACTTTTTACTACGTGGTAACATTTATACTCACAAAACTGACTGATATTTTCTTTGCAGATGTTCCCAAAGTCAAGGTGGAGCCGCAAACGCCTAAAACTACTACTACTACTACTACTACTACTACTACTACTCTGGCGACTACTACACCCACAACTACCATTACAATCCCTACAACTACTGCTACTTCTACTACCACCACACCGACAACTACTACTACAACTACACCTGTCCCCACTACTACTACTGCAACTACCACTACTTCTACTGCTGCGACTACAACTCCACTTCCTACTACTACTACTACTACTACTACTACTACTACAACTACACCTGTCCCTACTACTACTACAACTACACCTGTCCCTACTACTACAACTATCACTACTGCTATTGCTACAACTCCACTTCCTACTACAACTACTACTACTACACTTGCAACCACGACAACAACACCTATTCCCTCTACTACTACTACTACTACAACTCCAGCGACTACTACTACAACTCCCATTCCTACTACTACTACTACTACTACTCCAGCAACTACTACTCCAGCACCTACTACTACAACTCCAGCCGCCACAACAAACCCACCGACTACTTCAACTACTGCTGTTACTACTATGCAAACTACTACAACCGCAGTTACAACGCCCATTCCTACTACTACTACTACTACTACTACTACTACTACTGCAACCACAGAACAGGAAACTACCACAATAAGACGAACGGCGGCTCCGACGACTCTTATTTTGAAAAGCACAGCTCCGTCCACGACGACAGTGAACAATCGCATCAACAAAGACGTGACGCATCGACAGAGAGGAGACGTCCACAGTAAGAATAACATCGATTCTGCAAAGTATCGCGATATTCTGAGGCACGATACGATACTTTACATGTTCATATCGATACTTTACAGGCACTTTAACCTTTTCTCCAGTTTGGCTTTATGACAAAAATGACAAAAATGACAAAAAATTTACAAAAAATTTACAAAAAATGTACAAAAAATGTACAAAAAAATGACAAAAAAAATTGACAAAAAATGACAAAAAAATGACAAAAATGTAATAAAAATGTGACAAAAAAATGACGGAAAAATGACGGAAAAATGACCAAAAAAATGATAAAAAAAATGACAAAAATGTAATAAAAAATGGACAAAAAATGGACAAAAAAATGGACAAAAGAATGGACAAAAATTGACGGAAAAATGACCAAAAAAAATGAAAAATGTAATAAAAAATTACTAAAATTTGACAAAAAATTGACAAAAAAATGACAAAAAAATTGACAAAAAAATTGACTAAAATGACCAAAAAAAAGACAAAAATGTAATACAAAAATGTAATACAAATGTGACAAAAAACTGACAAAAAATTTACAAAAAATTTACAAGAAATTTACAAAAAATGACAGGAAAATGACCAAAAAGTTGAATGAGTTGAGTACCCAACAAAAAAATGATGGAAAAAAAATCTGATGACGTGAGGAAAAAGATCCTCTCGGTTCAGGCGGGAGTTAAGAGGTTAACAATAGTGATATATCGTTTGTTATTTTGTGCAATATGTATCGATTATCGTATCTCGAGGTTATCGATATCAGGAGACATGTATCGTGTCGTGACTCAGATGTTCCCAGATGTTTCCAGCCCTCCTCTCTCCTGCATCTCCCTCTTCTGCCTTTATCCTGCAGTCCCTCGTCATCCCGGTCAGAACCCGGTTTGGGAGTTCGATATCGAATTGGGAAACACGGCGGACGAGGCCAAAGACGACGCAGGTAAACGACCATGACGCCGTATTCAAGCTCAACTTAAACAGAATCAAATAATAAACATTTTTCAAGATGTTCACAAGTGGAGGACATGAGGAGGAATAAAAATCCAGAGAGAGTTTTGCAGCATCTCAAAGGGAATTATTAGAATCTCTGTCCAAAAGTTTGTTTTTTTTTACGTTTATTACAAAATCTCGTGGAGACAAAAACAGCAAAAAACAGGCAAGGCAAATAAAATAAAATAAGAGTAAAATAAAATAAGGCATTGTTCTCAGATAAGTAACAAGGTGTTTCAGCAGCATTGCAAATTGCTTCCACAGTTTGATTGGATCTTTTTGCAAAATTCAAGGAGGATAAAAACATACACAATTCATTTCCAAAAGTATCTTTGATGACTAAAGACATCAGGCATTTTGTCGGGATTTCCACAGTAAAACTACATTAAATTACAAACACATGTACTGAAAGTGATGAGGAATATCACTCTCGTGCGGGTTTTGAGTTACATCAATAGGAGTTTTGATAATCCCTTTCCAAAAGTCGCATATGTGGCCTTTAAAGGGGGGGTATTATGCAAAAGGACTCTTTCAAGCTTTCCATCATGTTATTCTGTCATTCCCTCATTAAAAACATGCCTGAAGTGTTGCCTTGGCACATTCACGTATTTTTGAGTAATCTGTAAAAACTCTGATGGCGGCCATTTTAGGGATAGCTCTGCCTGAGTCCTCCTAGGAACGCCCCCACCTCCTGGAGACGCCTCCGAGCTTTCGTCACCAGCCGAGTAACCAACCACTGCTCCTCAGCAGAACCCCCTCCCCACTGATGCCACAGACAGCGTGTGGAGGGGGCGTGTCGGAAAGGCTCAGAGGTTCTTAAAGAGACAGAGGCCTATTTCAAGACATTCACTACAGCCATTTTGAGAGAGACATTTTATTCAAGGCAGTTATTCTAATTTACTGCATTTACAGACCAACAGAAGGTTTGGTCATCATTGTAGTGTGATATAGACTGGTGCTATGTAGGGCCGTCACGGTATGAAAATTTTACCTCACGGTTATTGTGACCAAAATTATCACGGTTTTCGGTATTATCGCGGTATTTTATTTAATGTGTGTTAATATGTTCAGAAAGCATTGATAGTCCTGCACAAACTGAAATAGTTTCAATAAAGTTTAACAGTGCTTGTTACATAAAAAAATACAGACAAAGCCTTATCACATCAAAGTAAAGGAACTATAACGATGTGTTGTTGATGTTTCGAGGGTAATACATGTACTGTTTATACTGTCAGAAACGAAGAAGAAGAATATTGTTGAACAAGATAAACCGTCTATATCAGACACGGCTCATGCTGGCGGTGGCGCTGCAGCCGCACTATGGGGAGACTCGTTACATTCTCCCTCAACCCAAAGTCCCACATCAGCATTTCAGCTAAAACGCTAACGTTAACTTACTGCTATAGAGCTGTGGGAGACGCTAACGTTAGCTTACTGCTATAGAGCTGTGGGAGACGCAAACGTTAGCTTACTGCTATAGAGCTGTGGGAGACGCAAACGTTAGCTTACTGCTATAGAGCTGTGGAGACGCTAACGTTAGCTTACTGCTATAGAGCTGAGACGGTCACGCTAACGTTAGCTTCCTGCTATAGATGGAGACGGTCACGCAGGAGAGTCAGAGGTTCGAAGTCTTGCTGCATTTGGAGACACTTTTTCCTGCACGTTCCACAAACAGGAAAACTGTCTCTATCAACTGTCCTTCAGCTTCTTAAAATACACAAACATGTCCAGACTTCAGGCTCGGTCTCTGAGGCTGATCCTGCTCTGTCGTGTCGGACATGATTCCAGCTTTGAGAAAGTTTTGTTTTGCTTCAGCAGAGGAGACGGCGGCTCATGAGGCTCACTTTGCCTAAACCGCGGGCGCCGTAATCCACCGCGGTAAAATATTTTTTCAAGAACAAGACGGTAATTATTATTGTCAACATTTTTACCGGGATTTACCGCTACACCGGTAACCGTGACATCCCTAGTGCTATGTGACTGAAAAAAGCAGAATACCCCCTCTTTAAAGACCCGTATAGTCGTCATCAGTGGCATAATTAACTTAGATTTTCCTCAGGATTTCAAAGTAAAGGTGTTTCAGATTACGTAATAATAAAGTGAGATTATTAGAGATCATGTGACGCTGAGACCTCTCACTCCTCTCACTCCTCTCACTCCTCTCACTCCTCTCACTCCTCTCACTCCTCTCACTCCTCTCACTCCTCTCACTCCTCTCACTCCTCTCACTCCTCTCACTCCTCTCACTCCTCTCACTCCTCTCAGATGTCGGGGGACTCGAGTGTTCGTTCGACCGAGGTCTGTGTGACTGGATTTCGGAGCGAGAGGGCGACGTGCACTGGGAGACCACCGCCGGACCACGAGGTACCACCGACTCACGCCCTGTTGAAAAGTCCAAAGGTTTGACTCTCTTCACGTCCTCCAGGTGAGCGTTACCTGTCCGTCCCGCCCCTGAAGCCGGGTCAGCGCCCGCTCAGAGGGGCCCGCCTCTCCGTCCCCGTGGCCCCGCCCCTGAGCGCGGCCCCGCTCTGCTTCTCCTTCTCCCATTGGCTGACGGGGCACCAGGTGGGCGTGGTCCAGGTGTTCCTGCGGAGGGCGCGGGACCACAGGTACGGGGCGGCCGTGTGGAGCAGGACGGGCGCGCACGGCTGGAGACTCACTCAGGTCACGCTGGACCGGGACGTGGACCGGGTCAGAACCTGCTTTACTTAGTACTTACTTAGTACTTACTTACTTATTACTTCACTTATTACTTCACTTATTACTTTACTATTACTTTCTCATTACTTCACTTATTACTTTCTCATTACTTACTTAGTACTTTCTCATTACTTCACTTACTACTTATTCATTACTTCACTTATTGCTTTCTCATTACTTCACTTATTACTTATTCATTACTTACTTAGTACTTTCTCATTACTTCACTTACTACTTATTCATTACTTCACTTATTACTTTCTCATTACTTCACTTATTGCTTTCTCATTACTTCACTTATTACTTATTCATTACTTACTTAGTACTTTCTCATTACTTCAATTACTACTTATTCATTACTTCACTTATTACTTTCTCATTACTTCACTTATTGCTTTCTCATTACTTCACTTATTACTTATTCATTACTTATTACTTATTCATGACTTCAATTATTACTTCACTTACTACTTTCTCATTACTTCACTTATTACTTTCTCATTACTTACTTATTACTTATTATTCAATACTTTACATCAGGGGTCGGCAAGTTTGATAGACTCGCGACCCACTGAAAAAGGTTCCGCGACCCACTTTTGGGTCCCGACCCACCAGTTGAGAATCCCTGTTTCACAAGTGTGATATTCTCCCTGGGTATTTTTAAAATACTGCATGTTTAGAGTCCTGTTAAAGGAATCTGATCTCTTATTTGCATAATAATATTTCATCAATCATCTTGAGGGCCGGAGGTTCTGTGCTGGAGGGCCGGATTTGGCCCGCGGGCCTGACGTTGCCTGCTTTACATAATACTTCTTTACTTATTACTTAGAAGTAACTCTGGTTGTAAATAATACTTATCATTTTATTTCAGCTGAGCAGTATTTTAACCCCTTAACTCCCACCTGAACCGAGCACATTTTCTCCAGTTTGGCTTTACCCCAATCCAAAAGCTTCTGGAAAAACTGTGAAAATAGCAACAAAACTGAGACGAAAAAAGTGATGGAAATGTGACAAAAAAAGTGACGAAAAATTGATGAAAAAGAGGCAAAAATGTCACAAAAATGTCACAAGAAATTGACAAAAAATTGACGAAAAAATGACAAAAATGTGATGAAAGTTTGACAAAAAAATAACAAAAAATGACGAAAAAATAACAAAAATGTGCCAAAAAAGTTACAAAAATGTTATCACTCATTCAAATCTTGTTTTGTCCCTATTTTGAGTTATTTATTTATTTTAAGCTTTTATATTTGGGAAAGGTCAAAAAAATGTAAAATGTGCTCGGTTAAAGTGATAGTCTGTAAGTTTAAATATATCACAAATTTAATAGATTATAGATTATATATAGATTATAGATTGTTACATAATAATATTTTTTTCTAAAGTCCCTCCCTTCGCTGATTTCAGCAACTAATCAGAATCTGCAGGACACCACTTTGACCAATGAGACGAGCTCTTCCTGTGAACCGGCCTGTCAGGTCCAATCAGGAGAGAAGGGGGAGGAGCTTGATGTTCCTGCGCTACTCAGGCCTTTACTTTCAGATTTCACTCTTCAAACTTACAGACTATCACTTTAAGGCGGGGGTTAAGACTAGGAATAATTGTGTAAACTTTAAAACCTGGACATTGACGTTTATTTTTCTGGTCCAGATTTTGCTGAAGGCCGAGCGGAGGAGGGGCCACCGCGGACAGATCGCCGTCGACAACCTCCGACTCCGACCGGGGCCGTGCCGATGACATCACACCGACGCAGGCCTCTGATTGGACGACGCGTTTTATTTATGCTTCCTTATTTAAAGACGTTTTACGCAGGAATCGATGTGTTTGATTCTGATTTGTTTTATAATAAAAGCTTGAACCTTGAAATCGTCGTGTGAAATATGGGAAGGTAAACGTCGCCCCGCCCCCGCGCTCGACCTCTGACCCGCCCCCTCTCTCACCACCTCCACCTGCGGGGCGAGCGAGACGTCTGCACTCCCTCACCCCACCCCTCCTCTTCCTCACTCACAGCTGTTTCAGGAGGAAGGGGCGAGACGACAGGTTTGACAGGCGGTCATTATGAGAAAATCAACAGAGCTGAGGGAGGGAGGGGGAGGGGGGAGAGAGAGAGAGAGGGAGAGAGGGAGAGGAGGAAAGAGAGAGAGGAGGAAAGAGAGAGAGAGGAGGAAAGAAAGAGAGAGGAGAAAGAGGAGGAAAGAAAGAGAGGAGAAAGAGGAGGAAAGAGAGAGAGAAGAAAGAGGAGGAAAGAGAGAGAGAGGAGAGGAGGAAAGAGAGAGAGAGGAGAGGAGGAAAGAGAGAGGAGAAAGAGGAGGAAAGAGAGAGAGAGGAGGAAAGAGAGAGGGAGAAAGAGGAGGAAAGAGAGAGAGAGAAAGAGGAGGAAAGAGAGAGAAGAAAGAGGAGGAAAGAGAGGAGAGGAGGAAAGAGAGAGCAGAAAGAGGAGGAAAGAGAGAGAGAGAAAGAGGAGGAAAGAGAGAGGAGAAAGAGGAGGAAAGAGAGAGAAGAAAGAGGAGGAAAGAGAGGAGAGGAGGAAAGAGAGAGGAGAAAGAGGAGGAAAGAGAGAGGAGAAAGAGGAGGAAAGAGAGAGAGAGAAAGAGGAGGAAAGAGAGAGAAGAAAGAGGAGGAAAGAGAGGAGAGGAGGAAAGAGAGAGGAGAAAGAGGAGGAAAGAGAGAGGAGAAAGAGGAGGAAAGAGAGGAGAGGAGGAAAGAGAGAGGAGAAAGAGGAGGAAAGAGAGAGAAGAGAGGAGGAAAGAGGAGGAAAGAGAGAGGAGAAAGAGGAGGAAAGAGAGAGAGAGAAAGAGGAGGAAAGAGAGAGAGGGGAAAGAGAGATGAGACGAGGAAAGAGAGAGGAGAAAGAGGAGGAAAGAGAGAGGAGAAAGAGGAGGAAAGAGAGGAGAGGAGGAAAGAGAGATGAGACGAGGAAAGAGAGAGGAGAAAGAGGAGGAAAGAGAGAGGAGAAAGAGGAGGAAAGAGAGAGAGAGGAGGAAAAAGAGAGAAGAAAGAGGAGGAAAGAGAGGAGAGGAGGAAAGAGAGATGAGAGGGGGAAAGAGAGAGGAGAAAGAGGAGGAAAGAGAGAGAGAGAAAGAGGAGGAAAGAGAGAGAAGAAAGAGGAGGAAAGAGAGGAGAGGAGGAAAGAGAGATGAGACGAGGAAAGAGAGAGAGAGAAAGAGGAGGAAAGAGAGAGGAGAAAGAGGAGGAAAGAGAGAGGAGAAAGAGGAGGAAAGAGAGGAGAGGAGGAAAGAGAGATGAGAGGGGGAAAGAGAGAGGAGAAAGAGGAGGAAAGAGAGAGAGAGAAAGAGGAGGAAAGAGAGAGAAGAAAGAGGAGGAAAGAGAGAGAGAGAAAGAGGAGGAAAGAGAGAGGAGAAAGAGGAGGAAAGAGAGAGAAGAAAGAGGAGGAAAGAGAGGAGAGGAGGAAAGAGAGATGAGAGGGGGAAAGAGAGAGGAGAAAGAGGAGGAAAGAGAGAGAGAGAAAGAGGAGGAAAGAGAGAGAAGAAAGAGGAGGAAAGAGAGGAGAGGAGGAAAGAGAGATGAGACGAGGAAAGAGAGAGAGAGAAAGAGGAGGAAAGAGAGAGGAGAAAGAGGAGGAAAGAGAGAGGAGAAAGAGGAGGAAAGAGAGAGAGAGAAAGAGGAGGAAAGAGAGAGGAGAAAGAGGAGGAAAGAGAGAGAGAAAGAGGAGGAAAGAGAGGAGAGGAGGAAAGAGAGAGGAGAAAGAGGAGGAAAGAGAGAGAGAGAAAGAGGAGGAAAGAGAGAGAAGAAAGAGGAGGAAAGAGAGATGAGACGAGGAAAGAGAGAGGAGAAAGAGGAGGAAAGAGAGGAGAGGAGGAAAGAGAGACGAGAGGGGGAAAGAGAGAGGAGAAAGAGGAGGAAAGAGAGAGAGAAAGAGGAGGAAAGAGAGGAGAGGAGGAAAGAGAGACGAGAGGGGGAAAGAGAGAGGAGAAAGAGGAGGAAAGAGAGAGAGAAAGAGGAGGAAAGAGAGAGAGAGGAGAGGAGGAAAGAGAGAGAGGAGAAAGAGGAGGAAAGAGAGAGAGAGGAGGAAAGAGAGAGGGAGAAAGAGGAGGAAAGAGAGAGAGAGAAAGAGGAGGAAAGAGAGAGAAGAAAGAGGAGGAAAGAGAGATGAGACGAGGAAAGAGAGAGGAGAAAGAGGAGGAAAGAGAGGAGAGGAGGAAAGAGAGAGGAGAAAGAGGAGGAAAGAGAGAGAAGAAAGAGGAGGAAAGAGAGGAGAGGAGGAAAGAGAGAGGAGAAAGAGGAGGAAAGAGAGAGAGAGAAAGAGGAGGAAAGAGAGAGAAGAAAGAGGAGGAAAGAGAGATGAGACGAGGAAAGAGAGAGGAGAAAGAGGAGGAAAGAGAGAGGAGAAAGAGGAGGAAAGAGAGAGAGAGAAAGAGGAGGAAAGAGAGAGAGAGAAAGAGGAGGAAAGAGAGGAGAGGAGGAAAGAGAGACGAGAGGGGGAAAGAGAGAGGAGAAAGAGGAGGAAAGAGAGGAGAGGAGGAAAGAGAGAGGAGAAAGAGGAGGAAAGAGAGAGAGAGAAAGAGGAGGAAAGAGAGAGAAGAAAGAGGAGGAAAGAGAGATGAGACGAGGAAAGAGAGAGGAGAAAGAGGAGGAAAGAGAGGAGAGGAGGAAAGAGAGACGAGAGGGGGAAAGAGAGAGGAGAAAGAGGAGGAAAGAGAGAGGAGAGAGAGAGAGAGGAGAAAGTGGACGCGAGTGTGAGAGAAGAGGAGGAAGGAGAGAGAGAAGGGGAGGAAAGAGAAAGGGGGGGGAAAGAGGGGAGAAAGGGAAGGAAAGAGAGACAGAAGAGAGGAGGGAAGAGAGTGAAAGAAGAGAAGAGGAAAAACAGAGGAGGAAAGAGAGAGAGGAGAAAGGAGAGGAAAGAGGGGAGGAAAGAAAGAGGAGAAAGTGGACGAATATGTGAGAGAAGAGGAGGAAGGAGAGAGAGGAGAAGAGGAGGAAAGAGAAAAGAGGGGAGGAAAGAAAGAGGGGAGAGAGGGAAGGAAAGCGAGACAGAGAAGAGAGGAGGGAAGAGAGTGAAAGAAGAGAGGAGGAAAAACAGAGAGAGGAGGAAAGAAAGAGAGAGAGGAGAACGAGGGAGAGGAGAAGGGGAGGAAAGAGAAAAGAGGGGAGGAAAGAAAGAGGGGAGAAAAGGGAGGGAATAGTGAGGAGAAAGAGGAGGAAAGAAAGAGGAGAAAGAGGAGGAAAAAAAGAGTGAGAGACGAGAGGAAGAAAGAGAGAGAGGAGAAAGGGGAGGGAATAGTGAGGAGAAAGAGGAGGAAAGAGAGAGAGAAAGAGGAGGAAGAGGGAGAGTTTCCCGTATATCTCAGACTCACTATCTCTCTCATTCATCCTGGCGGTGCTCGTGCCCTGCCCGGCGCTGGGGCTGGGGGCGGAGCTTGTGCTCGTGCCCGGCGCTGGGGGCGGAGCTTGTGCTCGTGCCCGGCGCTGGGGGCGGAGCTCGGGGGATTCTTCGTTTACGACCCTGAACCCTGTCATTACTCACACTTTTCCTGCAGCCGAAACTTTTATTTCTCCGTTTGATCCGAGTCCGGGGAGTTTCCGTCGAATTCACTTTATATTTAAACCCCAGCGCTGGCCTGTAATCAGTCTCTCCCTGTTTTTATTTTACCTGGCACTTTATTTTAGCCTTAATCTCACTGATTAAAAGTCTGATTTATGTTTCATCCTGAGAAACAAAACAGGAAATAATGTGAGAATCCTTATATTTGTAGAATGAGCGACATTTGTTTTTACTCATGAGCACACCGCCCTCTGCTGGTCACAGTTAGACTAGGAGGCTATAGACTCTATGTACATTTTTATTTTATATTGGCTATATATTTTTAGATTGTATAATATGGTAACTATGGTAACGGTCAAAATGCTGAATTTCGGACTCAGTTTATGGTTAACCTCTTAACCCACACATTAACCCAAGTGCATTTTCTCCAGTTCAGCTTTACCCAAACCTAAAAGGTTACATCCTATGGGCCAGAGTAACGGGTCATTTGAAAGCTAAGGCCTACAAAACTCTTCTAAACAGATAATTTTCCTCATGTGGTTTCTGTGTCATCACTTTTTGGAGTTTTGTTTTCATAGCTTTTTTTATTTAATTTTCATCACTTTTTGTCACTTTTCTGTTGCTCTTTTGTAGCTTTTTTCCCCCGAAGAAGCTCAATTCAAAGCTCAATTGAACATCTTACCTCCCACCTGAACAGATGTCCAAATGTAAAGGCTTATTGGAAAAAGTGTAAAAAAAAAAAGGAGCGACAAAAACGTGACAAAAAACAATAAAAATGTGACCAAAAAAAACCCAACAAAAATGTGACAAAAAATAATTTAAAAAATGACAAAAAATAATAAAAATGTAAAAAAAATAAAAATGTGACAAAAAAAACAAAAAAATGTGACAGAAAATAAGAAAAATGTGACAAAAAAATAAATAAAAATGTGACAAATAATAAATAAAAATGTGACGAAAAAATGTGACCAAAAAAAACGTGACAAAAAAATTAAAATGTGACAAAAAATAAATAAAAATGTAAAATAAAAAAAATAAAAAATGTAAAAAAAAAAAAAAATGTAACAAATAAAAAAATAATAATAAAAAATGCGACAAAAAATAAATAAAAATGTGACAAAAAAACAAAAAAATGTGACAAAAAATAATAAAAATGGGACAAAAAAATAAATAAAAATGAGAAAAAAAATAAATAAAAATGTGACAAAAAATAATAAAACCAACAAAAATGTGACAAAAAATGTGACAAAAAATAAATACAAATGTAAAAAAAAAACTAAAAAAATGTGACAAAAAAAAAATGTAACAAATAAACAAAAAATGTGACAAAAAATAATAAAAATGTGACAAAAAAATAAATAAAAATGTGACAAAAAAACAACAAAAATGTGTCAAACTCTGACAAATATGAGATGAAAAAGAATGTGAAAAATTGACAACAACGAGGCAGCAATGCGAGGAAAAGGATCTGTTTTGTATGTCCTGACTATGAGGCGTTACTCTGGCCAATATGCCGCAAGCGCCAGGTGAGAACTTGTTAGATTTGGGTAAAGCCGAACTGGAGAAACTGCGCTCGGTTAAGGCGGAGGGTAAGAGGTTAATATCTAACTCCTAGATCTATCCACGTGAAACAAAAACAGTCATGAAGTCCGGCGTCCTCTCTCTCTCTCTCTGCACATATGAACTGAGGTCACATGACGTGTCCCGTTATCAGTCGTCTTCCTGGTCTTCCTGTTTGGCGTCTCCTCTCGGGGGCCAGTCCTGCCCCGGCCCTCGCCCGAGATGCTCCTCTCCTCCGTCGCTCCTCTCCTGCTTCTCCTCCATCTCCCTCCCGTCGTCGCGGGGACGGCGGTGACGGGTTGCCATGGAGACCGGGACACGGACCACCGACCCCGGCAGAACTGCACCGCGGCGGGTTTCGCACACGTGCCGTCGGGAATCGAACCCTCCACCCAGGTCAGGAAACGCATCACTGTTATGGCTTCTTACTCTCAAAGTACTGCGGTATTTGAGGAAAAGTTTCACGTTGTGTCGTATTTGCTCATTCCTTTGTTTGATATAATGTTTACAAATCCTCAGAACAAGAAATATGCTCAGAATGTTTACGTTTGTGGCGATGAAAGTGAGATATTTGCGGATTACAATGCCTTTAAATACGCCTTGCTGCTCCCTGTAGGAACCTGGATAGAAATATAAAATGTAAACAATAGAAGGGGTCCAAGCGCTGACCCTTGAGGGACCCCTCGACCAGGCCCAGGTACAGAAAAAGAGACTCTTTAGATCAAAGTTTTCAACTCATTTTTGTAACATTTTTGTAACTTTTTTGTAATTTTTTCGTCAATTTTTTATCAATTTTTTTGTCATTTCTTTTGTCCTTTTTTGTCAATTTTTTGTAATTTTGTCGTCAAACTTTAATCACATTTTTGTCCTTTTTTTGTCACATTTTTTGTCCATTTTTTGTCACATTTTTGTCATTTTTTTGTCAAATTTTTATCACATTTTTGTTAAATTTTTGTCGTTTTTTTGGTCATTTTTTTATCGATTTCTTGTCATTTTCTTGTGACATTTTTGTGACATTTTTTCCACTTTTTCATCAATGTTTTCTCACTTTTTTGTCACATTTCCATAATTTTTTTCATCTCAGTTTTGTCAGTCTATTTTCACAGCTTTTTTCCAGAAGCTTTTGGACTGGGGTAAAGCCAAACTGGAGAAAATGTGCTCGGTTCAGGTGGGAGTTAATAAGGGGTTAAAGGAAGTGACTATTTTTTTTAATAAATATATTTTTATATATATATTTTTCCAAAGGTTATGCCCAGTATATGCCCTATTTTCCCCAACTTTTTAACAAATCTTTTTTTCATTTTTGCCTCGATTTTTTCTTATTTCCCAATTTTCACCCCTCATTTTTGCAATTTTTTATTACAAATATTTTCCATGTTTCTCCCATTTTTTTCCTCTAAAATATTTTACACATTTACTTTTTTTCCCCAAATTTCTCCCAAATTTTTCCCCATTTTCCACGCCTGACATTGTAAATATGCAGATCTTCATTATTGACAAATATCTTAGTATAGGTATCGGAAAAGTATCGTTCAGGCATCTGTATCAAAAACCAAGCATTGCTAAAGTATCGGGAAAAATGTAACAATACCCAGCCCTAGTTATTCAAAGTAAAAAGTACAAATCCACTGAAAAAGCCAGAGAAAAATAATGTTTCATGAAGTGCATTATTAGGTTTTAACATGAACTAAACAACTTAGTGGAGTAGAAACATGAACATGAACATGTCGTGTAGTAAAAGTAATATATTCTCAACACAAGTACTGCTAAAGTACTGCGCTGTAGTACATGACTCCGTTATCTAAACCCCGAGCGTTTCCGGAGGTCGTGGTTTGACAGACGTGCCTGAACCACTTCCTGTCGATACGAGCCTCATGTTTCCTGAGGCTCGTGTTTCCAGAGCTACTGTACATGTACTGGATATTTCTGCTGTTTATGATTCTCCACTTAAGCTGCTTTTGTTCCTTTCAGGTTCTGTTGTTCCGTCTGAACCAGTTCTCCGACTTGTCCTGGTCGTCGTTCACCGTTTTTACAGAAATCTACGAAATCGACCTCAGCCAGAACCAGGTGAGCGGCGTCCGAAAGTCGGAAAGGATCAGTTTCTGCTGGTTTATCCTTCCCAAAGTAAAGTACAGGCATGTATGTGATATATGTACCTCTATCACTATGGAGTACTCATTTAGAGAAATATAAGTATTTTCTGGAGGTATTTTTCAAACCCAGAAGACACGACGCTTGGATTCAGTTAGTTCCGCCCCCTCTCTCCGCCCATACAACTTTACTGTAGTAGAAATAAAATATCACAGCAATAAGTGAAGTTACTTCATGATGCAGTTATAAGGAGTTGGCAACTGCAACACAGCTTCATAAACGGCTAACACACATGCTAACACACATGCTAACACACACATGCTAACACACACATGCTAACACACACATGCTAACACACACATGCTAACACACACATGCTAACACACACAAGCTAACACACACATGCTAACACACACAAGCTAACACACACAAGCTAACACACACATGCTAACACACACATGCTAACACACACATGCTAACACACACATGCTAACACACACAAGCTAACACACACATGCTAACACACACATGCTAACACACGCACGCTAACACACACATGCTAACACACACACGCTAACACACACATGCTAACACACACATGCTAACACACATGCTAACACACACGCTAGCACACACAAGCTAAGACACATGCTAACACACACACTAACACACACGCTTACACACATGCTAACACACACACGCTAACACACACGCTAGCACACACGCTAGCACACACGCTAACACACACGCTAACACACACGCTAGCACACACGCTAACACACACGCTAACACACACGCTAACACACGCGCTAACACACACGCTAACACACACGCTAACACACACGCTAACACACACGCTAACACACATGCTAATACACACACGCTAACACACACGCTAACACACACGCTAACACACATGCTAGCACACGTTCTGACTCACCACCGCTCCGGTCGCTCCATCATCGTTGGTTATAAAAGTGAATCCACTTTGATTCTGGTGAAGGTTCACAAATATCAGAGACTGTCACAGAAAAACACTATTTTGGTGAAAGTCGCCGAATCCCGGAGAGAAAAAACAACTTCTGGCGAGTGGCCTCTTCTTTAGGAAGGTTGAATAAAGTCCTCGAACTCAAACGCGCTTTTCTCCGTGACATTATCGTTAGGTAAGAATAAAGAACAGGCGTGTCCAGAGTAGGTTAGAAAGAGCTTCTTCTACACAACTTTCAGAGAAACATGACGTCTGTTCAGACGCCTCGGGCGTCTTACATCAGAAATAATGAAAAAGCAGTTTTATGAATTAAAATCAGGCCTAAGGCTTTACATTACAGACGTCGGGCTCTTCCTGTTTGACACTATGACGTAAAACACATCAGAGTCACAACTCAGTGTTTTCCAGCAGAGGCGGAGCAGCTGCTCAGAGCAGGATTCAGGTGGATTGTGAGAACTGTGTGAATGAAGCTAAACAACACTTATTGATCAGGAAATAGCAAAACAACATGGTTAAAAGCTCCAAAAAGTCGATGATATAGGTCCTTTAAAGACGAGTTTAATACAAGATGATGTGTTTAAGGCGAGACTCTGCAGGTGAATTAGGAAAACGTTTTCATTTCAAAGTGCAAATGTTGTTCAAAGTTTAGTTTCTCCCGTCTTTAGCCGCTGCTGTCTCCCACAAAGGAAATTACCATATTTGGATTACAGCGTCATCTCGGTCACAGCCTTTCCTGCTACACGTGGATACCAAACGTGTCAGTATTTGTGAATGAATAACCGTGGGAAAGACCAGGGAGACACAGACATGTTGGTCATTAAATGAACATTGTAAAGAGAGAGTTTGGTCTGTTTTGACTCTGACATCACCTGCCGTGTAGCTGGAGCGTTCTTCTTCTCCAAACCTTCCTCTTGTCCCTCCAGATCTCCGCTCTCGCCCCCAGCGATGCCCCGATCCTCCCCAGCCTCAGCGTCCTCCGCCTGGGCTCCAACCAGCTCCGGGCCGTCCCCGATCACTGCTTCACCGCGAGTCCCGCTTTAACCAAACTGTTCCTCCAGGACAACGTCATCAGCTCCCTCACGGACCAGTCCTTCTCCGGGCTCGGCAGACTGGAGGTCGGTCTGCAACGATATTCACCACAAGAGTCTTTTCAAAACTAACCGGTTTACGTTTAGGACCTGGATCTGTCGAACAACCACATCCAGACTCTTCCTGAGCGCATGATGTTTCCTCTGACCTCCATGACGATGCTGTTACTGGAGGCGAACAAGGCGAGGACACAACTCTATGAAAGGTTTATGAAACAAAGATCTCATTCGTCGATTCCGTTTCAGATAAAGGAGATGCCTGGCAGCTGGTTCAGCCCGAAGGAGGAGGTGCATTACCTGTTCCTCTCGGCCAATCCGTGGGTTTGCTCCTGCTCTGGGAGTTACCTGCAAACGTACCTGGAGGACTACAGCTACAACGTCTACGTGAGGGACGGGCCCACCATCAGCCCCGACGGGGAGAGCGTGGTGAGTTCAAACATAAGTTATATAATAACTTGTGATCCTCTCGCCTGAACTGAGAGGATCTTTTTCCTCACGTCATCAGATTTTTTTTCCATCACTTTTTGTAACTTTATTATCATTTTTTTGTCACTGTCGCCTTCGCTGTAATTGCTTAGAAAAGTATTTGTACCGTAAACTCTCTAATACAGGCCGGGGCCTTTATTTACTCAAGGGCATCTCGGACCAGGCCTTTATTGGAACCAGGCCACAATTAGAGACAGGCCTTTATTTCTATTTGAGCAAAACGGACGACCAGGAAAACGAAGGAAAACGAGATTTGTGTCCATTTGCTCCTAAAATATTAGGTTCATTTATTAATTAACATTTCAAACCCTCTCCCAGCGGCTGGAACATTGACGCCTTTTATTTTGTCGGGACAACAGGAAGTGTTTCGTTGCTGTTAGCGGAGCTTTGACATCAATGTCACTGCAGGTTTCTGTTTCGTTTTTACCGCGGACCGGATTATTTGTTGTTATCTTGTGTAAAGCCGCGTGTCTCGGACACTCGGGTGAAGAGAGGGGCTGAGCTGTCAACTGATCACCACCTGGTGGTGAGCTGGATCCGCTGGCAGGGGAGGAAGCCGGTCAGACCTGGCAGGCCCAAGCGTGTTGTGAGGGTCTGCTGGGAACGTCTGGCGGATCCCTCTGTCAGTGGGGTCTTCAACTCCCACCTCCGGAAGAGCTTCACCCAGATTCCGGGGGAGGCGGGGGACATGGAGTCCGAGTGGACCATGTTCTCCTCCTCCATTGTCGATGCGGCTGCTCGTAGTTGTGGCCGTAAGGTCTCTGGTGCCTGTCGCGGCGGCAATCCCCGGAAGTAAGGGATGCCGTCAAGCTGAAGAAGGAGTCCTACCTGGCCTTGTTGGCTTGTGGGACTCCTGAGGCAGCTGAGAGGTACCGGCAGGCCAAGCGTGCTGCGGCTCGTGCGGTCGCGGAGGCTAAAACTCGGGTCTGGGAGGAGTTCGGGGAGGCCATGGAGGAAGACTATCGGTCGGCCTCGAAGAGATTCTGGCAAACCGTCCGGCGCCTCAGGAGGGGGAAGCGGTGCTTCACCAACACTGTTTACAGTGCGGGTGGGGGGCTGCTGACCTCGACTGGGGATGTCGTCGGGCGGTGGAAGGAGTACTTCGAGGACCTCCTCAATCCCGTCGTCACGTCTTCCAATGAGGAAGCAGAGGCTGGGGACTCGGAGGTGGGCTCGCCCATCACCCAGGCTGAAGTCACTGAGGTGGTGAGAAAGCTCCTCGGTGGCTCCGGGGGTGGATGAGATTCGCCCTGAGTACCTTAAGTCTCTGGATGTTGTAGGACTGTCTTGGCTGACACGTCTCTGCAACATCGCGTGGCGGTCGGGGACAGCGCCCCTGGATTGGCAGACCGGGGTGGTGGTCCCTCTCTTTAAGAAGGGGGATCGGAGGGTGTGTTCCAATTACAGAGGGATCACCCTCCTTAGCCTCCCCGGTAAGGTCTACTCCAGGGTGCTGGAGAGGAGGATCCGGCCGATAGTTGAACCTCGGATCCAGGAGGAACAATGCGGTTTTCGTCCTGGTCGTGGCACACTGGACCAACTCTATACCCTTCATCGGGTGCTTGAGGGTTCGTGGGAGTTCGCCCAACCAGTCCACATGTGTTTTGTGGACCTGGAGAAGGCGTTCGACCGTGTCCCTCGTGGTGCCCTGTGGGGGGTGCTCCGGGAGTATGGGGTCCGGGGCCCTCTGCTAAGGGCTGTCCGTTCCCTGTATGACCGCAGCAGGAGCTTGGTTCGCATTGCCGGCAGTAAGTCAGACCTGTTCCCGGTGCGTGTTGGTCTCCACAGGGCTGCCCTTTGTCACCGGTTCTGTTCATTACTTTTATGGACAGAATTTCTTGGCGCAGCCAGGGGCCGGAGGGTGTCCGGTTTGGGAGCCTCAGAGTCTCATCTCTGCTGTTTGCGGACGATGTTGTTCTGATGGCTTCAACGAACCAGGACCTCCAGCTGCTCTGGGGCGGTTTGCAGCCGAGTGTGTAGCGGCCGGGATGAGAATCAGCACCTCCAAATCCGAGGCCATGGTTCTCCACCGGAAAAAGGTGGCTTCCCCTCTTCAGGTCGGTGGGGAGTCCTTGCCTCAAGTGGAGGAGTTCAAGTATCTCGGGGTCTTGTTCTCAGTGAGGGACGGATGGAGCGTGAGATGGACAGACGGATCGGTGCGGCGTCAGCAGTGATGCGGTCGCTGTATCGGTCTGTCGTGGTGAAGAGGGAGCTGAGTCGGGGCAAAGCTCTCGATTTACCGATCGATCTACGTTCCCGCCCTCACCTATGGTCATGAGATTTGGGTAATGACCGAAAGGACAAGATCGCGAATACAAGCGGCCGAAATGAGTTTCCTTCGCAGGGTGGCTGGGCGCACCCTCCGAGATCGGGTGAGGAGCTCAGTTACCCGAGAGGAGCTCGGAGTAGAGTCGCTGCTCCTTCACGTCGAAAGGAGCAGCTGAGGTGGCTCGGGCATCTGTTCCGGATGCCTCCTGGTCGCCTCCCGCGGGAGGTGTTCCAGGCATGTCCTAGTGGGACAAGGCCTCGTGGAAGACCCAGGACACGGTGGTGGGACTGTGTCTCCGAGCTGGCCTGGTGTCGCCTCGGGGTCAGAACAGCTGGAGGAGGTGTGTGTGGATCGGGAAGTTTGGGCATCTCTGCTGAGACTGCTGCCCCCGCGACCCGGCCCCGGATAAAGCGGAAGAAAATGGATGGATGGATTCTTGTGTAAAAGGCGAGTTTAGACGGAGCGTTTGTGTTTGTGATCGATCATGAGACTGACCCGAGAGAAGACGAGACGCTCGCGCTGATGGGAGGAGTTATTTTGAGGCGTGGGACTGACCTGCACACGGAGCAGCTGGACGTGCTTTGAAGACGCGATGGAGACTTTATTAAAACCCTGGAGGGTCATAAACATTTGTCGTTTGTCCTGTTTCCAAATATCATCACAGGAGGTTTGAAAAGTGGCTAAATCTGTGTCAAAGTTACGCTCGGATCAGCTCCTCCGCAGCGTCTGCATCGGCCCGGGTTCAGTTTGTTACTTCCTGCACGTGAGTTTTCATTTACACCAGTATGAGACAATTTCCTAACATGGGGAATATTTCCACCGCTATAGTTTCTAATAAAAGCCCCGGCAGTTTTAGAGACCGGCTTTAATTTGCCTCCGCCAGCCGCGAACCCGGCTTCTGTCGCAGACCCGGCCGCTAATGGAATACAGACCAGTATTAGAGAATTTACGGTATTTTTTGTTTGTTCTTTAGGTCTGTGACAGTCCGAAGTCTCTCAAAGGCCAACCCGTGATCACAGTCCAAGAATCCGACTTCTGCAATGCTGAAGCAACTACTGCTACGACGATTCCTGCTACTACTGCGACTCCTGCTACTGCGATTCCTGCTACAACGATTCCTGCTACTGCGACTCCTGCTACTGCGACTCCTGCTACTGCGACTCCTGCTACTGCGACTCCTGCTACTGCGACTCCTGCTACTGCGACTCCTGCTACTGCGACTCCAGTTGCACCCGCCGAGAAGCGAAGCGGAGTATGAGGAGGTCGGGTTGAAAGAAACAGGAGAGAAGTGATGTTTTATTTTTAGCTAAATTTCAGAGCTTTTCACTGCAAGACTCTTTTGCTAATTTGTTAAGTGGTGACGTCACAGCTCTACTTCCAGGTTCAACAGATGTGCGAGAAACTACAAAAAACTCTTTTATATCCTAATCAGTATTACTGAAACTCAACGGAGAGTTACTGAACACACTTATTTATCAGGCCCATGAGCCAAAAGTGCTGAACCTACTGCTATAAAAGTAATATTTACCAAAATCGCTACATCCGGGTTAGCGGAGATAAATGCTAACGGCGACTTTAGTAAATATTACTTTTTTAGCAGTAGATGCGGCATTTTTGGCTAATGAGTCTGAGAAATACGTAGGTTCAGATTCAGATTCAGATTCATTTATTGGCCATTTGCAGTTTGAAAAACCACATTGGAAAAAAATGTGCAAAGAGCTCAAAGTGCGATATGTAAAACACGTAAAAAGACACAATATAAAAAAACAGAACAAACAAACACTGCCACATTAAAAACCTAAGGGCAAAACATTGTACAATAAAAGTCCACACAGATAAATAATAAATAAATAGAAGTGCCTGTTTAAAGTGACTTGTTTAAAGTGACTTGTTTAAAGTGCCTTGTTTAAAGTGACTTGTTTAAAGTGACTTGTTTAAAGTGACTTGTTTAAAGTGCCTTGTTTAAAGTGACTTGTTTAAAGTGACTTGTTTAAAGTGCCTTGTTTAAAGTGACTTGTTTAAAGTGACTTGTTTAAAGTGACTTGTTTAAAGTGACTTGTTTAAAGTGACTTGTTTAAAGTGACTTGTTTAAAGTGACTTGTTTAAAGTGTCTTGTTTAAAGTGACTTGTTTAAAGTGACTTGTTTAAAGTGCCTTGTTTAAAGTGACTTGTTTAAAGGAATAGGCCACCGTTTTTACATACTAAGATATGTTCTTACCTCACTTTAGACGTGTTAATATATCCCCGTCTGGTCTTTGTCCGTGCGCTCTGCCAGGCAAACGGAGCACATACGCAGCCTCTCCCACATGTCACATAGCTCCAAAAAAGCTCACGATAGAAGCTACCAAGCTCTTCCACGTGTTCCCTATTTAAATAAAGTTACGTGAAGTGTTTTCATGCAAAGTATATTTACGCAGAAATGTAACGTGTCGATTTTATAAGCAAATAAAAAGGGGGACTATATTGTGAGGCGTAATGATACGAGGAGCACAGCGTCCGCGTAGTAACTCCTAAAGACTTCCCCCGCTCACTTCCGTCAATAACCTTTAGGAGTTACTGCGCGGACGTTTTGCTCCTCGTATCATTACGCCTCACAATATAGTCCCCCTTTTTATTTGCTTATAAAATCGACACGTTACATTTCTGTGTAAATATACTTCGCATGAAAACACTTCACGTAACTTTATTTAAATAGGGAACACGTGGAAGAGCTTGGTAGCTTCTATCGTGAGCTTTTTCGGAGCTATGTGAACTGTGGGAGAGGCTGCGTATGTGCTCCGTTTGCCTGGCAGAGCGCACGGACAAAGACCAGACGGGGATATATTAACTCGACTATAGTGAGGTAAGAACATATTTTAGTATGTAAAAACGGTGGCCTATTCCTTTAAAGTGACTTGTTTAAAGTGACTCGTTTAAAGTGCCTTGTTTAAAGTGACTCGTTTAAAGTGCCTTGTTTAAAGTGACTCGTTTAAAGTGCCTTGTTTAAAGTGACTTGTTTAAAGTGACTTGTTTAAAGTGACTTGTTTAAAGTGACTTGTTTAAAGTGACTTGTTTAAAGTGACTTGTTTAAAGTGACTTGTTTAAAGTGCCTTGTTTAAAGTGACTTGTTTAAAGTGACTTGTTTAAAGTGACTTGTTTAAAGTGACTTGTTTAAAGTGCCTTGTTTAAAGTGACTTGTTTAAAGTGACTTGTTTAAAGTGACTTGTTTAAAGTGACTTGTTTAAAGTGACTTGTTTAAAGTGACTTGTTTAAAGTGATCACAGCTTAAGGAAAGAAACTGTTGATATGTCGATCAGTAGAACATATGACGGAGCGATACCAGCACCTCAGAAAAGGCCTGAGCCGGGCGGCCTGAGGCGTCATTTGCAAGTTTTAAAGCTGGATTCAGTCGTCGAGCTTTATATGTGGCTCCAGGAGCGGCAAAGAGCAGCCAGTGGTCCTGAGGCTGAGCGAACCACTTTGTTCAAAGCCTTCTTCTCTTTCAGAGTGAGACCAAACCACACTGTGAAACATCTGGTCAGAACACTCTCAATTACACAATAATAAAACTTCAAAAGAATCCTAGTATTTTGGGTAAACTCTCGAAGCCTGCGTGAAAAGAAGAGGCGCTGTCAGAGTTCATCGTATGTGAGCTCCAGATCAAGCCATGAGAAAGAGTCACACCCAAGAGTTTACATTTCTCAACAATCTGCACGTCAGAATCATGGAGAGTAGGGCTGTGCAATTAATCGAAATTCGATTACGATTTCAATTACAACAGTAAACGATTACAAAATTAGCATAATCGCAAAAAATCGATTATAATATTTTTTTTCAATGTTTTTTTTTTTTTATGTTTTTTTTATTTTATTTTATTTTTTAATGTTTTTTTTTTTTCAAATTTTTAATTTTTGGATTTTTGTCACTTTTTTGCTGGATTTTTGTCACTTTTTTGATGGATTTTTGTCTTTTTTTGATGGATTTTTTTCACTTTTTTGATGGATTTTTGTCTTTTTTTTTGGATTTTTGTCACTTTTTTGCTGGATTTTTGTCACTTTTTTGATGGATTTTTGTCTTTTTTTTATGAATTTTTGTCACTTTTTTGCTGTATTTTTGTCATTTTTTTATGAATTTTTGTCACTTTTTTGCTGGATTTTTGTCATTTTTTTAATAGATTTTTGTCATTTTTTTTATGGATTTTTGTCACTTTTTTGCTGGATTTTTGTCATTTTTTTAATAGATTTTTGTCATTTTTTTAATGGATTTTTGTCACTTTTTTGCTGGATTTTTGTCACTTTTTTGCTGGATTTTTGTCATTTTTTTGCTGGATTTTTGTCACTTTTTTGCTGGATTTTTGTCTTTTTTTGCTGGATTTTTGTCACTTTTTTGATGTTTTTTTTAAAGGCAACAAATAATCGTTTGAATAATCGTGATTTCAATTATGACAAAAATAATCGTGATTATTATTTTTTCAATAATCGAGCAGCCCTAATGGAGAGTAACAGGAAACTGATTCCTATTGTGACAAAAATCAATAACAAGTTCACCTGTTTTTGAAGTGTTCAAAAGCAGGTTGTTTTCTCTCCTCACTGAACAACGTTCTCCACCTCCTCACGATAATGAGACTCATCATTTGAACTGATCAGCCCAATGACGGTCGAATCGTCGGCATATTTGATGATCACATTTTTATCATGCGATGCGACAAGGTCATGAGTATACAGTGTGAACAGCAGCAGGTTCAGTAACTCTCCACTGAGCTTCAGAAATATTGTTGTTTTTCAGAGTTTCAAATATATTTATATATATATGCATATTTGCAGGTTTGCTCGGCCCCGGAAGCAGAAGTCGTGACGTCACACTGAGCAAGCGTATTGATCGTACAGGGGTCAAAAGTGAAGGATTTATTACTGGCCACTAGGGGGCAATGTAGGATGTTACTATTACCGGCTCAGTTAGGAACCGGATATTGGTTGTTACGCTCATGTTCATGGCAAGGTGTGTTATTGTGCTATTCAGCCTAATTCATGTAAGTCCCATGTTTAATGTTTTAAAACGTAATTTACACAACAGTTGCATATTATGTGTAATGTTGTAATATATAATGACCTATGTTATATTGTACGGTCACATTTAGGAGTTTTACCATTCACTTATCCTGCAATTGTTTGTATTATTGTAGGGCTCCTTCATCTCTGTCATTAAAGACATAATTCGACATTGAGGAGTGTTTCTTCAAAAATTATCGTACAAATGCGATAATTATTGTACGTCTGGCAACCCTGTGTCTCTGTGATTTGGAAATTGCATTGCGTAATATTACGATAAAATTGCAAATGCATTTAAGTGTTGCCGTCTGTATCTATGTTGACGCACAGATGCTGTTGTTTGCCTTATTTAAACTGCTTCATTGCCGCTCCCTTGGAACATTTCCTTCTTAAAGTTATAAAAAGGGAAATTATCCACAAAATAATATGATATTACAGATACTTTTATGTTTTTATTCTCATCACAGCATTGACGGATAATATATGTTAATAAAGTGTAATAAAATAATTTGACTGAGCAACTTTTATGTTTATTAGGCCCGAGCGGCTGCCGGCGCAAGGGCCTATTGTAATCGCAATGCAGGCCAGTGCACGGAGCGCACGAAAACAGTCCCCATGTCAACCGTAACCGTAACAAATACACGTCTTCTGGTCAGTGTCGGCCCTTTGACTTTGTGGATTAACCTCTGACCACCCGCCTGAACCAAATGCATTCTGTCCTCTTTGGCTGTTATATAGGCCTGTGTAACACCTCATTTGAAAGCTAAGACCCACAAAATTGATCTTTTTCCTCACGTTGTTGCTGTGTTGTGTCACCTTTTTGGTGGGGTTTTTTAATCCTTTTTTTTTTCTTTTTTGTCACATTTTTGTTGATTTTTTGTCACTTTTTGGTGAATTTTTGTCACTTTTTGGTTGAGTTTTTTGTCACTTTTTGTTGAATTTTTGTCACTTTTTGGTTGAGTTTTTGTCACTTTTTGGTGAATTTTTGTCACTTTTTGGTTGAGTTTTTTGTCACTTTTTGTTGATTTTTTGTCACTTTTTGTTGAATTTTTGTCACTTTTTGGTTGAGTTTTTGTCACTTTTTGGTTGAGTTTTTTGTCACTTTTTGTTGATTTTTTGTCACTTTTTGGTTGAGTTTTTTGTCACTTTTTGTTGATTTTTTGTCACTTTTTGGTTGAGTTTTTTGTCACTTTTTGGTTGAGTTTTTTGTCACTTTTTGGTTGAGTTTTTTGCCACTTTTTGGTGATTTTTTGTCACTTTTTGGTTGAGTTTTTTGTCACTTTTTGTTGATTTTTTGTCACTTTTTGGTTGAGTTTTTTGTCACTTTTTGGTGAATTTTTGTCATTTATTGTTGCATTTTTGTCACATTTTTGTTGCATTTTTGTTTGTATGTCTTGGCTGTAAGCGCCAGGTGAGAACTTGTTAGATTTGGGTAAAGCCGAACTGGAGAAACTGCGCTCGGTTAAGGCGGAGGGTTAGAGGTTAGTATCTAACTTCTGGATCTATCCACGTGAAACAAAAACAGTCATGAAGTCCGGCGTCCTCTCTCTCTCTCTCTGCACATCTGAACTGAGGTCACATGACGTGTCCCGTTATCAGTCGTCTTCCTGGTCTTCCTGTTTGGCGTCTCCTCTCGGGGCCAGTCCTGCCCCCGGCCCTCGCCCGAGATGCTCCTCTCCTCCGTCGCTCCTCTCCTGCTTCTCCTCCATCTCCCTCCCGTCGTCGCGGGGACGGCGGTGACGGGTTGCCATGGAGACCGGGACACGGACCACCGACCCCGGCAGAACTGCACCGCGGCGGGTTTCGCACACGTGCCGTCGGGAATCGAACCCTCCACCCAGGTCAGGAAACGCATCACTGTTATGGCTTCTTACTCTCAAAGTACTGAAATGAAAATGAAATGAAGTACTGCAGTATTTGAGGAAAAGTTTCACGTTGTGTCGTATTTGCTCATTCCTTTGTTTGATATAATGTTTACAAATCCTCAGAACAAGAAATATGAATGAATGTTTACGTTTGTGGTGATGAAAGTGAGATATTTGCGGATTACAATGGCTTTAAATTTGCCTTGCTGCTCCCTGTAGGAACCTGGATCAAAATATAAAATGTAAACAATAGAAGGGGTCCAAGCGCTGACCCTTGAGGGACCCCTTGACCAGGCCCAGGTACAGAAAAAGAAAGACTCTTTAGATCCAAGTTTTGATGCTGTTGGTCCAGGGACAGCCTTAACCTCTTAACTCCCGCCTGAACCAAGAGGATCTTTTTCCCTCACGTCATCAGATTTTTTTTTTCCCATAATTTTTTTGTTGGGTATTCAACTCATTTTTGTAACTTTTTTGTCATTTTTTTGTCATTTTTTGTATTTTTTTTGTCAAACTTTTATCACATTTGTGTCCTTTTTTCCGTCAATTTGTCACATTTTTGTAATTTTTGGGTCATTTTTTGTCAATTTTTTGTTTTTTTTTGTCAATTTTTTATCACATTTTCGTCACATTTTCGTCCTTTTTTTGTCCTTTTTTGTCACATTTTTGTGACAAAAACACATCTTTTTTTTTTGCCTCAATTTTTTCTTGTTTCCCAATTTTCACCCCTCATTTTTGCATTTATATATTACAAATATTTTCCATGTTTCTCCCATTTTTTTCCCTCTAAAATGTTTTACACATTTACTTTTTTTTCCAAAATTTCTCCCAAATTTTTCCACATTTTCCACGCCTGACATTGTAAATATGCAGATCTTCCAAACATTATTGACAAATATCTTAGTATAGGTATCGGTAAAGTATCGTTCAGGCATCTGTATCAAAAACCAAGTATTGCTAAAGTATCGGGAAAAATGTAACAATACCCAGCCCTAGTTATTCAAAGTAAAAAGTACAAATCCACTGAAAAAGCCAGAGAAAAATAATGTTTCATGAAGTGCATTATTAGGTTTTTAACATGAACTAAACAACTTAGTGGAGTAGAAACATGAACGTGAACATGTCGTGGAGTAAAAGTAATATATGCTCAACACAAGTACTGCTAAAGTACTGCGCTGTAGTACATGACTCCGTTATCTAAACCCCGAGCGTTTCCGGAGGTCGTGGTTTGACAGACGTGCCTGAACCACTTCCTGTCGATACGAGCCTCATGTTTCCTGAGGCTCGTGTTTCCAGAGCTACTGTACATGTACTGGATATTTCTGCTGTTTATGATTCTCCACTTAAGCTGCTTTTGTTCCTTTCAGGTTCTGTTGTTCCGTCTGAACCAGTTCTCCGACTTGTCCTGGTCGTCGTTCACCGTTTTTACAGAAATCTACGAAATCGACCTCAGCCAGAACCAGGTGAGCGGCGTCAGGAAGTCGGAAAGGATCAGTTTCTGCTGTTTTATCCTTCCCAAAGTAAAGTACAGGCATTTATGTGATACATGTACCTCATATGTACCTCTACCACTATGGAGTACTCATTTATGTGATAAAGATAAATATTTTCTGGAGGTATTTTTCAAGTAGAAATAAAAATACCACAGCAATTAGTGAAGTTACTTCATGATGCAGTTGTAAGGAGTTGGCAACTGCAACAGCTTCATAAACGGCTAGCACATACGCTAACACACACAGGCTAACACACACACACCAACACACACACGCTAACACACACATTAACACACATGCTAACACACACATGCTAACACACACACACCAACACACACACGCTAACACACACGCTAGCACACACAAGCTAACATACACGCTAACACACAAGCTAACACATGCTAACACACACACCAACACACACACTCAAACACACACGCTAACACACACACGCGATAACACACAAGCTAACACATGCTAACACACACATGCTAACACACACATGCTAACACACACATACTAACACACATGCTAACACACACACGCTAACACACACATGCTAACACACACACCAACACACACACTCAAACACACACGCTAACACACACACGCTAACACACACATACTAACACACATGCTAACACACACACGCTAACACACACATGCTAACACACACATACTAACACACATGCTAACACACACACGCTAACACACACATGCTAACACACACACCAACACACACACTCAAACACACACGCTAACACACACACGCTAACACACACACGCTAACACACACACGCTAACACACACACGCTAACACACACATGCTAACACACACACACTAACACACAAGCTAACACACACAAGCTAACCCCCGCTCTGGTCGCTCCATCATCGTTGGTTATAAAAGTGAATCCACTTTGATTCTGGTGAAGATTCACAAACATCAGAGACAGAAAAACACTATTTTGGTGAAAGTCGCCGAATCCCGGAGAGAAAAAACAACTTCCGACGAGTGGCCTCTTCTTTAGGAAGGTTGAATAAAGTCCTCGAACTCAAACGCGCTTTTCTCCGTGACATTATTGTTAGGTAAGAATAAAGAACAGGCGTGTCCAGAGTAGGTTAGAAAGAGCTCCTTCTTCACAACTTTCAGAGAAACATGACGTCTGTTCAGACGTTCAGACGCCTCGGGCACTTCCTTCCTTTTTTTTTCTTTCTTACATCAGAAATAATGAAAAAGCTGTTTTATAAATTAAAACCAGGCCTAAGGCTTTACATTACAGACGTCGGGCTCTTCCTGTTTGACACTATGATGTAAAACACATCAGAGTCACAGCTCAGTGTTTTCCAGCAGAGGCGGAGCAACTGCTCAGAGCAGGATTCAGGAGGATTGTGAGAACTGTGTGAATGAAGCAGAAAACACTTACTGATCAGGAAATAGCAAAACAACATGGTTAAAAGCTCCAAAAAGTCGATGATATAGGTCCTTTAAAGACGAGTTTAATACAAAGAAAACTCAGTTTGGAGATTATGTGTTTAAGGCGAGACACTGCAGGTGAATTAGGAAAAGGTTTTCATTTCAAAGTGCAAATGTTGTTAAAGAAAGGAATAAAAACGGCCCTAAAGTTTAGTCTTTTTGTCTGCACATGCAGCCTTTAGCCGCTGCTGTCTCCCACAAAGGAAATGACCATATTTGGATTACAGCGTCATCTCGGTCACAGCCTTTCCTGCTACACGTGGATACCAAACATGTCAGTATTTGTGAATGAATAACCGTGGGAAAGACCAGGGAGACACATTCATGTTGGAGTCACTAAATCGTCATTAAATGAACATTATAAGAGAGAGTTTGGTCTGTTTTGACTCTGACATCACCTGCCGTGTAGCTGGTTCTTCTTCTCCAAACCTTCCTCTTGTCCCTCCAGATCTCCGCTCTCGCCCCCGGCGATGCCCCGATCCTCCCCAGCCTCAGCGTCCTCCGCCTGGGCTCCAACCAGCTCCGGGCCGTCCCCGATCACTGCTTCACCGCGAGTCCCGCTTTAACCAAACTGTTCCTCCAGGACAACGTCATCAGCTCCCTCACGGACCAGTCCTTCTCCGGGCTCCGCAGACTGGAGGTCGGTCTGTAACAATATTCACCATCAGAGTCTTTTCAAAACTAACCGGTTTACGTTTAGAACCTGGACCTGTCGAACAACCACATCCAGACTCTTCCTGAGCGCATGATGTTTCCTCTGACCTCCATGACGACGCTGTTACTGGAGGCGAACAAGGCAAGGACACAACTCTATGAAAGGTTTATGAAACTAAGATCTCATCCGTCGATTCCGTTTCAGATAAAGGAGATGCCTGGCAGCTGGTTCAGCCCGAAGGAGGAGGTGCATTACCTGTTCCTCTCGGCCAATCCGTGGGTTTGCTCCTGCTCTGGGAGTTACCTGCAAACGTACCTGGAGGACTACAGCTACAACGTCTACGTGAGGGACGGGCCCATCATCAGCCCCGACGGGGAGAGCGTGGTGAGTTCAAACATAAGTTATATAATAACTTGTGTTTTACTATATAAGTTAAGTTTGGTTTCTTAACCTCTTAACTCCCGCCTGAACCGAGAGGATCTTTTTCCTCACGTCATCAGATTTTTTTCCCATCACTTTTTTGTTGGGTATTCAACTAATTTTTGTAACTTTTTGGTCATTTTTTTGTCACTGTCGCCTTCGCTGTAATTGCTTAGAAAAAGTATTTGTACCGTAAACTCTCTAATACAGGCCGGGGCCTTTATTTACTCAAGGGCATCGAGGACCAGGCCTTTATTGGGACCAGGCCACAATTAGAGACAGGCCTTTATTTCTATCTGAGCAAAACGGACGACCAGGAAAATGAAGAAAAACGAGATTTGTGTCCATTTGCAGCTAAAATATTAGGTTAATTTATTAATGAACATTTCAAACCCTCTCCCAGCGGCTGGAACATTGACGCCTTTTATTTTGTCGGAACAACAGGAAGTGTTTCGCTGCTGTTAGCGGAGCTTTGACATCAGTGTCACTGCAGGTTTCTGTTTCGTTTTTACCGCGGACTTGGATTATTTGTTGTTATCTCGTGTAAAAGGCGAGTTTAGACGGAGCGTCTTGAGGCGTGAGACTGACCTGCACACGGAGCAGCTGGACGTGCTTTGAAGACGCGATGGAGACTTTATTAAAACCCTGGAGGGTCACACAACATTTGTTGCTTGTCCTGTTTCCAAATATCGTCACAGGAGGTTTGAAAAGTGGCTAAATCTGTGTCAAAGTTACGCTCGGATCAGCTCCTCCGCAGCGTCCCCAACATCGGCCCGGGTTCAGTTTGTTACTTCCTGCACGTGAGTTTTCATTTACTCCAGGATGAGACAAACTCCTAACATGGGGAATATTTCCACTGCTATAGTTTCTGATAAAAGCCCCGGCCTGTTTTAGAGACCGGCTTTAATTTGCCTCCGCCAGCCGCGAACCCGGCCTCTGTTAGAGACCCGGCCTCTGTCAGAGACCCGGCCCCTGTCGGAGACCCGGCCCCTGTCGGAGACCCGGCCCCTTTCAGAGACCCGGCCCCTGTCGGAGACCGGGCCTCTGTCAGAGACCCGGCCCCTGTCGGAGACCCGGCCCCTGTCGGAGACCCGGCCGCTAATGGAATACAGGCCAGTATTAGAGAATTTACGGTATTTTTTGTTTGTTCTCTAGGTCTGTGACAGTCCGGAGTCTCTCAAAGGCCAACCCGTGATCACAGTCCAAGAATCCGACTTCTGCAATGCTGAAGCAACTACTGCATCTTGGGTGGATACTACGACTCCTGCTGCTACGCCTCCTGCTGAAATGCCTCCTGCTACTGCGCCTCCTGCTACTACGCCTCCTGCTGCTACGACTCCTGCTACTACGCCTCCTGCTGCTAGGACTCCTGCTGCTGCGCCTCCTGCTATTACGACTCCTGCTGCTACGCCTCCTGCTGAAATGCCTCCTGCTACTGCGCCTCCTGCTACTACGCCTCCTGCTGCTACGACTCCTGCTACTACGCCTCCTGCTATTACGACTCCTGCTGCTGCGCCTCCTGCTACTACGCCTCCTGCTGCTACGCCTCCTGCTGCTACGACTCCTGCTGCTGCGCCTCCTGCTGCTACGACTCCTGCTGCTGCGCCTCCTGCTACTACGCCTCCTGCTGCTACGCCTCCTGCTGCTACGACTCCTGCTGCTGCGCCTCCTGCTATTACGACTCCAGTTGCACCTACGGTTGACAATTATGTGACTCTCAGTAACTATAAAGTCGTAACAAGGTACGAAACGTTCACGCGCTTCGTCGATTGGTCGGATCGGTGGGAATCGTTCAGAGGAGACGGACGAACGGTCAAAAAAACAACCCTTCCCCCAACGACCGAACCTCCCACCACGACCGTGCCACCCTTCCCCACTACCGGACACCAGACATCGACAAAAACGCCACCCGAAACCACAATTCCCGCCAAAACGACGCCTGTAGATGCTATTTCTGACATTAGCACAAAAGCCACCTTAGAAGTAGCGCGAGATACTACAAAACCTGCCACTTTACCGACTTTTGACACCACCGAAACTCAGTCAGTGACAGTTTCTACCCCTGAAAGCGTTAGAGCAACACCTACGGACCCGATTGTCGCCGTTAGCACGATTAGCAATGCCGTACTTAGCGCTGAAGTGGTTAGCACGGCGCGCGGGGTCTTCTGCTTCTGGTTGTTTGCGAGCTGCGTTTTTCTTTGCGTCGCTTTGGCCGTCTCTTCTTTCGTAACCGCGATGATGTTGTGTCTTTGGTACCGCGGGGTTTACAAGTCGCTAAAATGCATCATCGCGGGCAGGGAGCAGGTTAGCATGATGACTCGCGAGCCGGCGCAAGCTAGGTACCGCACAATGTTGTTGGTAGCGAAGGAAGCTGGAGAGGTCGAGTGTTTCGTCAACCTAGGACCAAAAGATGGCATTTTAGGAGCAGGAAATGTCGGGGGATCCGTTTACAAGCAGACGATGCACCGGGTTATTAGCAAAGAACAGGAAATCGAGGCTAAGGAAGTGCTAGCGGAAGGCGGAGCTAGCCGCGAAGCTAGCCGTGAAGCTAGAAAGCGATACAGCGTGATCCTGAGGGAGGTCCGCGAGAAGGACGGCGGGGAGGCGGAGAGATGCGATTGGGTGGTGGGCGGATGGGAGGCGGAGGATGAAGGGGCGGGGCACGGGGGCAGCTGGGGGGCGTGGCTGGGGCAGTTCTTACCCAGCATGCCGTGGGGTTTGAGCGCGCCGCCGAGAAGCGAAGCGGAGTATGATGAGGTCGGGTTGAAAGAAACAGGAGAGAAGTGATGTTTTATTTCTAGCTAAACTTCAAAGCTTTTTACTGCAAGACTCTTTTGCTAATGCGTTTGTTAAGTGGTGACGTCACAGCTCTACTTCCTGGTTCACAGATGTGCGAGAAACTACAAAAAACTCTTTGATATCACAATCAGTATTTCTGAAACTCAACGGAGAGTTACTGAACATACTTGTTTATCAGGCCCGTTTGCCAAAACTGCTTATACCATGGTCTGTGTGAATACTGGATTCTGATTCTGGCTGGTGCATTATTTTGGTATAATCGCACACGTAGTCCGGTAGTTAAATCACTGGGATATCACTCCGCTGTGGCGTCGCCATAGCAACGCCTGACACAGCTGAATCAGATAAAGGCGTAATTAGTGACTGACAGGAACGAATGAGATGGATTTTGTGTTAATTTCAACGTTTTGGGCTAAAACCAAACGTTTGATAAATGTTTGTAGAGGAGAGTGAGCAGCTAGGTTAGCTACTGTTAATAACATATGAGCTTTACATTTCTATTGAAAACGGTTCAGGCTATTCATCATTTTCAGACGTACATAAAATGATCCTGCATTTAAACATATTTGTCTGGATTAGTAAAGTCAAACATAAAAGTTTCAGTTCGTGGGGCCCAGGTGTGAGCGACTCCACCGCAGCTGTTTCCATAAACAGTTGAGCTGGTTGAGCTAGCTAGCTTTAGCTTCAGGTTAAACAGCGTAAAAGTGAAATAACTCCTGCCCACGAGTGCCGCATATCGGTGTTTACTTCCAGGGAAAAGTGTTTCCGGGTTAGTCCTGTTGTGTTGTGATTCTGTGCTGATGTTGTGTCGTTGAGCCTGACTGAGATCCTCGTAATAGCTGCGGAGAATGACTCGCTCTGAGACCAGCCTTCAGTGACCGGCTAATAACCCACACAAAATAGTCCCGTAGTCTGGCATATTTAGTGAGTTTAGTCAATGAAAAACACATTTATTATAAATGTTACGTTTGTGGGACCCTGGTATAAGCGGATTAAACAACGAGGAGCCGCATTAGACGTTATAATGCAGGAGGAACAACACTCCGTGTTGTGCGTTATAACCGTCTAATGCGGCTCCTCGTTGTTTAATCCTTACTGAACCTACTGCTATAAAAGTAATATTTACCAAAATCGGTACTAGCGGAGATAAATGCTAACGGCGCAGCAGCTACGCTGACTCCGGAAGTAGTGACTTTAGTGAATATTTCTTTTTAGCAGTAGGTGCGGCATTTTTGGCTAATGAGTCTGAGAAATAAGTAGGTTCAGTAACTCTCCACTGAGTTTCAGAAATATTCTCGCATATTTGCATCGTAAAGGGGTCAAAATTATCGTACAAATGGGATAGTTATTGTATGTCTGGCCACCCTGTGTCTGTGATTTGGAAATTGCGGTGTTGCCGTCTGTATCTATGTTGACACACAGATGCTGTTGTTTGCCTTATTTAAACTGCTTCATTGCCGCTCCCATGGAACATTTCCTTCTTAAAGTTATAAAAAGTGAAATTATCCACAAAATAATATGATATTACAGATACTTTTATGTTTTTAATCTCATCACAGCATTGACGGATAATGTATGTTAATAAAGTGCAATAAAATAATTTGACTGAGCAACTTTTTATTTGTTTATTTTAACCTCTTAACTCCCGCCTGAACAGAGAACATTTTCTCCAGTTCAGCTTTACCCAAATCCTGTAGACCATTTGAAAGCTAAGATATACAAAACTCATCTAAATGAATCTTTTTCCTCACGTCATCAGATTTTTTTTCCATCATTTTTTGGGGGGTATTCAACTCATTTTTGTAACTGTTTTGTAAAAAAAAAATAGTTTCATTTTTTATGATTTTTTGGTCATTTTTGTCACATTTGTCATTTTTTCGTCAATTTTTCATCACTTTTTTGTCAAAGTTTTCTCACTTTTTTGTCACATTTTCATCATGGTTTTCGTCTCAGTTCTGTTGCTATTTTCACACCTTTTATCCAGATTTTGGATTGGGGTAAAGCCAAATTGGAGAAAATGTGCTCGATTCACGTTTTTCCATACTGAGATATGTTCTTACCTGAGCTGTGACGAGTTCTTTAGGACCTGTCTGATCTTCCCCCGTGCCTTCAGTCACGTAAACACAGCGCAGACGGCGTTAGCATTTAGCCTCTCCCTCTCTCCTCTATAGCTCCAAAACAGGTCAAGACAGAAGCTACCAAGCTCTTCCACGTTTTCCCTATTTAAATATGGTTACGTGAAGTGTTCCACTACAAAGTGTAATTACACAAAATTAAACAATGTGGATAAAAGGGGAACTATATTGTAAGGCGTAATAATACCAGGAGTAGTTCGAAATCCGCACAGTAATCTTCACTTTACTGTGCGGATGCCAAATTACTCCTGGTATTAGTACGCCTTACAATATAGTTCCCCTTTTATCCGCTTAGAAAATCCACATTGTTTAATTTTGTGTAATTATACTTTGTAGTGGAACACTTCACGTAACCATATTTAAATAGGGAAAACGTGGAAGAGCTTGGTAGCTTCTATCTTGGCACAGGTGAAGATCAGGTCCTAAAGAACTCGTCAAAGCTAAGGTAAGAACATATCTCAGTGTGGAAAAACGGTGGCCTGTTCCTTTAAGGGTTTAATCGTTTTCCACATTCGGCCCAATGAAATCTGAACAAACACAAGCGAGTCTCGCAGAAACCAGTTTATTTGGCGTTGAACAGTTTTGTAAAAATGCAAAATGACCAAAAGTGACGGGTTACGGGTTGTATTTGGTGATGACGGGCCAGCCGGTGTGGAGTCGTATCCACTCGTAGAAATGCGCCACCTGCAGGTCAGAGAACAAAACAGTCAGCCGTATAGACCCTGCACATGTCGGGCTTTTCATTCATAAAGTAAACCTTCATTTAACCCCTTAACTCCCACCTGAATCGAGCACATTTTCTCCAGTTTGGCTTTACCCCAATCCAAAAGCTTCTGGACAAAAAATGTGACGAAATGTGACAAAATTGTGATAAAAAATTGACTTCTTTTTTTTTTTTAAATGGACAAAAAAGTAAATGTATTTAAAAATTACGAAAAAATTAAAAAAAAGGGACAAAAATGTGATAAAAATTGGATGAAAAATTGACCAAAAAATGTCAGAAAATTGACCAGAAAATTGACCAAAAAATTGACCAAAAAATGACAAAAATGTGACAAAAAATTTGATCAAAAATTTACCAAAAATGTGACAAAAAAATACAAAAAAATTACAAAAAATTGCAAAAATGTGACAAAAAAGACAAAAAATTGATTAAAAATGACGAAAAAAAGTGATAAAAAATTGACAAAAAAATTACCAAAAAAAATGACAAAAAAGACAAAAAATTGATAAAAAATTGACAAAAAAATTACCAAACATGACAAATATGTGATAAAAAATTGATGAAAAAATGACAAAAAATTGACAAAAAATGACAAAAAAAAAGACAAAAAAGATACAAAAAATAGTTGAATACCCAACAAAAAAATGATGGAAAAAAAAATCTGCTGACGTGAGGAAAAAGATCCTCTCAGTTCAGGCGGGAGTGAAGAGGTTAAAACTGGATGAACTCTCAGCACCTGTGTGTAGACTCCGGGGAAGCCTGGCTGTCCGCACTTCTCCCCCCAGCTCACGATGCCCCACAGGTACGACACCCCCAGGGCGTCCTCACAGACCAGGGGCCCCCCGCTGTCGCCCTGGCACGAGTCCACCAGGCCGTCCAAGTCCCCTGGAGGCAAACACATGGGCTCAGTGTCAGAACAACAAGGCGCCGTGTCGGGGAGGGCGGGCGGGGCACTCACCTGCGCACATCATGCCGGGCTTGAAACGGTCTTGGTAGAAGCGCTCGCAGTCGGGGATCAGAGACACGTTGGCCCAGAGAAGAACCTTCGCCGCTTTACCCTCTGCGGGAAACACACGGGACAGAGAGTCAGGTATGTGCCACGAAATAACTCAAATACACGTCTTCAGGTCAGTGTCGGCTAGGGCTGGGTACCGTCGTTTTTTTTCCGATACCACTACTTTAACGATACCTGCTTTTCGGTACCGGTGCCATAACGGTACTTTTTTCGATACCTATGTTATTTTAATTGAGTTAAAATAATGTGCACAGGAAAAGTATCGTTCAGGAGGAAGTCCAAACACGGCACATCAGAAAACAGGCGCAGCTGCATCACCTGTAACTTCATTTTTTGAGCAGAATTCCCACTAAAGCCGTCACATTTTTGTTGAATTTTTGTCATTTTTTGTTGAAATTTTGTCAAATTTTTGTTGAATTTTTGTTGAATTTTTGTCACATTTTTGTTGAATTTTTGTCACATTTTTGTCACATTTTTGTCACATTTTTGTTACATTTTCCTGTAAGGTGAGAGTGCTCGCCGCTGTCCCACTGTGCTGTGTGTGTAGAAGTATGAGTAGAAGGTGGAGTAGTAGAAGTAGGCGGTTCGCCCCCAGCCGCTGATGCTGCAGCTGTGATTGTAGTAGTAGTATAAGTATAAGTATAAGTACCTGCAGTGCGCCCCCAGCCGCTGATGCTGCAGCTGTGATTGTAGTAGTAGTAGTAGTAGTAGTAGTAGTAGTAGTATAAGTATAAGTATAAGTACCTGCAGTGCGCCCCCAGCCGCTGATGCTGCAGCTGTGATTGTAGTAGTAGTAGCAGTAGTATTAGTAGTAGTATAAGTATAAGTATAAGTACCTGCGGTGCGCCCCCAGCCGCTGATGCTGCAGCTGTGATTGGCCGGGAACAGCTGCGTGGTCCAGGGCACACAGACCGGACGCACCGCCGGGTTTTCACGGAAACATCTCTCCTCGAACGGGAGCTTCTTCAGCTCCACCAGCGCGATGTCGTTCTCGTACGTCCTACCGTTGTATCTGAGGGAACCGAGAAGTCACTGACACTGTGTATTTGTACCCCCTGAAGACGGGTCCGGGGCCCACATTTGGGCCCCGACCCACCAGTAGAGAAACACGGCTCTGATCTATAATGTGTCCTGCTGTTTTCTACATCTGGAAAAACGAAAATCAGTTAAATGTATTAAATTTGAAAGAGCTGGACCTGAGCTCATCCACTTAAAACATGTTAGAAACGCTGCTAAAAGTATCGAGCAAAACCAAAATGCGACACAGAGTGAGATAAACGGAGGAGGGAGTGTGAGGAAGGGCCTCAGGTGTAAACCCGTGTGTCTGTTACTGTGGGTGGATGTGGATGTCCTCCACCGGGACGATGTCCGTCGTGCTGTGAGCGCGATTCTTCCTCCACAGAGAAAACTTCACCCTAAAGGCGCCGGGGTTTGGCCTAAAAACACACCAAATAAAAACATCAATAAACATGTAAAAGTCGTAGAAGGTGGAGTAGAAGTAGGAGTAGTAGAAGTAGTCGTAGAAGTAGGAGTAGTAGAAGTAGTCGTAGAAGTAGGAGTAGTAGAAGTAGTCGTAGAAGTAGGAGTAGTAGAAGTAGTCGTAGAAGTAGGAGTAGTAGAAGTAGTCGTAGAAGTAGTAGAAGTAGTTGTAGAAGTAGGAGTAGTAGAAGTAGTCGTAGAAGGTGGAGTAGTAGAAGTAGGAGTAGAAGAAGGAGTAGTAGAAGTAGTCGTAGAAGTAGTAGAAGTAGTTGTAGAAGTAGTCGTAGAAGGTGGAGTAGTAGAAGTAGGAGTAGTAGAAGTAGTCGTAGAAGTAGTAGAAGTAGTTGTAGAAGTAGGAGTAGTAGAAGTAGGAGTAGTAGAAGTAGGAGTAGAAGAAGGAGTAGTAGTAGTAGTTGTAGAAGTAGTAGAAGTAGTTGGAGAAGTAGGAGTAGTAGAAGTAGGAGTAGAAGAAGGAGTAGTAGAAGTAGTCGTAGAAGTAGTAGAAGTAGTTGGAGAAGTAGGAGTAGTAGAAGTAGCCGTAGAAGTGGGAGTAGTAGAAGTAGTCGTAGAAGTAGGAGTAGTAGAAGTAGTCGTAGAAGTAGTAGAAGTAGTTGGAGAAGTAGGAGTAGTAGAAGTAGTCGTAGAAGGTGGAGTAGTAGAAGTAGCCGTAGAAGTAGGAGTAGTAGAAGTAGCCGTAGAAGTGGGAGTAGTAGAAGTAGTCGTAGGAGTAGTAGAAGTAGTCGTAGAAGGTGGAGTAGTAGAAGTAGCCGTAGAAGTAGGAGTAGTAGAAGTAGTCGTAGAAGTAGGAGTAGTAGAAGTAGTCGTAGAAGTAGTAGAAGTAGTTGTAGAAGTAGGAGTAGTAGAAGTAGTCGTAGAAGGTGGAGTAGTAGAAGTAAGAGTAGTAGAAGTAGGAGTAGAAGTAGGAGTAGTAGAAGTAGTCGTAGAAGGTGGAGTAGTAGAAGTAGGAGTAGAAGAAGGAGTAGTAGAAGTAGCCGTAGAAGGTGGAGTAGTAGAAGTAGGAGTAGTAGAAGTAGTCGTAGAAGTAGGAGTAGTAGAAGTAGCCGTAGAAGGTGGAGTAGTAGAAGTAGGAGTAGAAGAAGGAGTAGTAGAAGTAGGAGTAGTAGAAGTAGCCGTAGAAGTGGGAGTAGTAGAAGTAGTCGTAGAAGAAGTAGTTGTAGAAGCAGGAGTAGTAGAAGTAGTCGTAGTAGAAGTAGTCGTAGAAGTAGGAGTAGTAGAAGTAGTCGTAGAAGTAGTAGAAGTAGTTGGAGAAGTAGGAGTAGTAGAAGTAGTCGTAGAAGGTGGAGTAGTAGAAGTAGTCGTAGAAGTAGTAGAAGTAGTTGTAGAAGTAGGAGTAGTAGAAGTAGTCATAGAAGGTGGAGTAGTAGAAGTAGTCGTAGAAGTAGTAGAAGTAGTCGTAGAAGTAGTCGTAGAAGTAGTAGAAGTAGTTGTAGAAGTAGGAGTAGTAGAAGTAGCCGTAGAAGGTGGAGTAGTAGAAGTAGTCGTAGAAGTAGTAGAAGTTGTTGTAGAAGTAGGAGTAGTAGAAGTAGCCGTAGAAGGTGGAGTAGTAGAAGTAGTCGTAGAAGTAGTAGAAGTAGTTGTAGAAGTAGGAGTAGTAGAAGTAGTTGTAGAAGTAGGAGTAGTAGAAGTAGGAGTAGAAGGTGGAGTAGTAGAAGTAAGAGTAGTAGAAGTAGGAGTAGAAGTAGGAGTAGTAGAAGTAGTCGTAGAAGTAGTAGAAGTAGTTGTAGAAGCAGGAGTAGTAGAAGTAGTCGTAGAAGTAGGAGTAGTAGAAGTAGGAGTAGGAGTAGTAGAAGTAGGAGTAGAAGTAGTCGTAGTAGTAGTAGTCGTAGAAGGTGGAGTAGCAGAAGTAGGAGTAGTAGAAGTAGTCGTAGAAGTAGGAGTAGTAGAAGTAGTCGTAGAAGGTGGAGTAGTAGAAGTAGTTGTAGAAGTAGGAGTAGTAGAAGTAGTCGTAGAAGTAGTAGAAGTAGTTGTAGAAGTAGGAGTAGTAGAAGTAGTCGTAGGAGTAGAAGAAGTAGTCGTAGAAGTAGGAGTAGTAGAAGTAGTCGTAGAAGGTGGAGTAGAAGTAGGAGTAGTAGAAGTAGTCGTAGGAGTAGTAGAAGTAGTCGTAGAAGGTGGAGTAGAAGTAGGAGTAGTAGGAGTAGGAGTAGTAGAAGTAGGAGTAGGAGTAGTAGAAGTAGTCGTAGAAGTAGGAGTAGTAGAAGTAGTCGTAGAAGGTGGAGTAGAAGTAGGAGTAGTAGAAGTAGTCGTAGGAGTAGGAGTAGTAGAAGTAGTCGTAGAAGTAGGAGTAGTAGAAGTAGAAGTAGGAGTAGGAGTAGTAGAAGTAGTCGTAGAAGGTGGAGTAGTAGAAGTAGTCGTAGAAGTAGGAGTAGTAGAAGTAGTCGTAGGAGTAGTAGAAGTAGTCGTAGAAGGTGGAGTAGTAGAAGTAGTTGTAGAAGTAGGAGTAGTAGAAGTAGTCGTAGAAGTAGTAGAAGTAGTTGTAGAAGTAGGAGTAGTAGAAGTAGTCGTAGAAGGTGGAGTAGTAGAAGTAGTCGTAGTAGAAGTAGTCATAGTAGAAGTAGTCGTAGAAGGTGGAGTAGTAGAAGTAGTCGTAGAAGGTGGAGTAGTAGAAGTAGTCGTAGTAGAAGTAGTCGTAGAAGGTGGAGTAGTAGAAGTAGTCGTAGTAGAAGTAGTCATAGTAGAAGTAGTCGTAGAAGGTGTCGTAGTAGAAGTAGTCGTAGTAGAAGTAGTCATAGTAGAAGTAGTCGTAGAAGGTGGAGTAGTAGAAGTAGTCGTAGAAGGTGGAGTAGTAGAAGTAGTCGTAGTAGAAGTAGTCGTAGAAGGTGGAGTAGTAGAAGTAGTCGTAGTAGAAGTAGTCATAGTAGAAGTAGTCGTAGAAGGTGGAGTAGTAGAAGTAGTCGTAGTAGAAGTAGTCATAGTAGAAGTAGTCGTAGAAGGTGGAGTAGTAGAAGTAGTCGTAGAAGGTGGAGTAGTAGAAGTAGTCGTAGTAGAAGTAGTCGTAGAAGGTGGAGTAGTAGAAGTAGTCGTAGTAGAAGTAGTCGTAGAAGGTGGAGTAGTAGTAATTGTCCAATCAGACATCCTAGAAGCCGGGTCTCCAATGTAAACAATGGGACAGACCAGCGATGAGCACTGAGCAAATCCACTTTTTTTTAACTGCTAACCACAAAAAACCCACCAGACAAAGAAGAAGAAGCAAAATGGTGAAGCACCTGCCTGTGGAGGATGTAGATCAGACACTAGGACCACAGGAGAGTCAATGTGGATGGTCTACGCCCAGATAAATGTCTCCAAATAAACAAGCATACGTCTGCTTTAAAGGGGGGGTATTAAGCAAAATGCAAACTTTTTCAAGCTTTACATCATGTTATTCTGTCATTCCCTCATTAAAAACATGGCTGAAGTGTTGCCTTGGCACATTCACATATTTTTGAGTAATCTGTAAAAACTCTGATGGCGGCCATTTTAGGGATAGGTTTGCCTGAGTCCTCCTAGGAACGCCCCCACCTCCTGGAGACGCCTCCGAGCTTTCGTCACCAGCCGAGTAACCAACCACTGCTCCTCAGCAGAACCCCCTCCCCACTGATGCCCCAGACAGCGTGTGGAGGGGGCGTGTCTAAAGGCTCAGAGGTTCTTAAAGAGACAGAGGCCTATTTCAAGACATTCACTACAGCCATTTTGAGAGAGACATTTTATACGGCAGTTATTCTAAAGCTCCTCGGTGGCTCCGGGGGTGGATGAGATTCGCCCTGAGTACCTTAAGTCTCTGGATGTTGTAGGACTGTCTTGGCTGACACGTCTCTGCAACATCGCGTGGCGGTCGGGGACAGTGCCCCTGGATTGGCAGACCGGGGTGGTGGTCCCTCTCTTTAAGAAGGGGGATCGGAGGGTGTGTTCCAATTACAGAGGGATCACCCTCCTTAGCCTCCCCGGTAAGGTCTACTCCAGGGTGCTGGAGAGGAGGATCCGGCCGATAGTTGAACCTCGGATCCAGGAGGAACAATGCGGTTTTCGTCCTGGTCGTGGCACACTGGACCAGCTCTATGCCCTTCATCGGGTGCTCGAGGGTTCATGGGAGTTCGCCCAACCAGTCCACATGTGTTTTGTGGATCTGGAGAAAGCGTTCGACCGCGTCCCTCGTGGTGCCCTGTGGGGGGTGCTCCGGGAGTATGGGGTCCGGGGCCCTCATGGTGCCCTGTGGGGGGTGCTCCGGGAGTATGGGGTCCGGGGCCCTCTGCTAAGGGCTGTCCGTTCCCTGTATGAGCAGCAGGAGCTTGATTCGCATTGCCGGCAGTAAGTCAGACCTGTTCCCGGTGCGTGTTGGTCTCCACAGGGCTGCCCTTTGTCACCGGTTCTGTTCATTACTTTTATGGACAGAATTTCTAGGCGCAGCCAGGGGCCATAGGGTGTCTGGTTTGGGAGCCTCAGGATCTCATCTCTGCTGTTTGCGGATGATGTTGTTTTGTTGGACCTTCAGCTGCTCTGGGGCGGTTTGCAGCCGAGTGTGTAGCGGCCGGGATGGGAATCAGCAACTCCAAATCCGAGGCCATGGTTCTCCACCGGAAAAAGGTGGCTTCCCCTCTTCAGGTCGGTGGGGAGTCCTTGCCTCAAGTGGAGGAGTTCAAGTATCTCGGGGTCTTGTTCACGAGTGAGGGACGGATGGAGCGTGAGATCGATAGACGGATCGGTGCGGCGTCAGCAGTGATGCGGTCGCTGTATCGGTCTGTCGTGGTGAAGAGGGAGCTGAGTCGGGGCAAAGCTCTCGATTTACCGATCGATCTACGTTCCCGCCCTCACCTATGGTCATGAGATTTGGGTCATGACCGAAAGGACAAGATCGCGAATACAAGCGGCCGAAATGAGTTTCCTTTGCCGGGTGGCTGGGCGCACCCTCCGAGATCAGGTGAGGGGCTCAGTTACCCAGGAGGAGCTCGGAGTAGAGTCGCTGCTCCTCCTCTAAAGGAGCAGCTGAGGTGGCTCGGGCATCTGTTCCGGATGCCTCCTGGTCGCCTCCCGCGGGAGGTGTTCCAGGCATGTCCTAGTGGGACAAGGCCTTGTGGAAGACCCAGGACACGGTGGTGGGACTATGTCTCCGAGCTGGCCTGGTGTCGCCTCGGGGTCCCCCAGAACATCTGGAGGAGGTGTGTGTGGATCGGGAAGTTTGGGCATCTCTGCTGAGACTGCTGCCCCCATGACCCGGCCCCGGATAAAGCAGAAGAAAATGGATGGATTCTAATTCTAATTTACTGCATTTACAGACCAACAGAAGGTTTGCTCATCATTGTAGTGTGATATAGACTGGTGCTATGTCACTGAAAAAAGCAGAATACCCCCTCTTTAACTGCGGGGGTGAACTTTTACAAGCCCACAGTCCCACGTGTTTTTGTCTCCCTTTATGATAAAAGTACTGTGTGTTTAGTCTCAGTCCTGATAACCGTCTGTAGCTGAGGGTCATTGTGGCACCTGTAGGTTTAGCTAGCATTAGCTAACTTTAGCGCACCGGAGAAATGTTCCTATTTTTAGACATACTAAACAAGTCAGAGGGTGCTTCCAGGCAGTGTAAGAGCACGACTGGTCCACAAGGCGGCGCTGTTGCATTTAAGGAAGAGATCATAAGGTTTGTGTCTGTTTGCTTTAGTGTCAATAATGCTTTATCCTTCGTGGGATAGTTTAATATCTTGAATATCTCCCTCTGCTGCAGACTGTAACAGCCTTTACCTCGATCTGATCGTGTTTCACCATTTGTTTGTCGGCCGTAGCAACAGTAACTAAGGGGGGCGGGGCTCGGCAAAAGGTCATTTGATCAGGTCTAAATCTTAACTTTTATTCAGTTTTATTACAGAGTTCTTGGATACAATAGATGAGAATTGCTAAAAACGAAAGTGACCTGACGCAGTGAGCCGCCGTGAGGATCCAGCAGCCGCCGATGTACGCGCCGCCGCAGTCCATCTTCCCCGAGTCCACCAGCCCCACCTGCCACTGGATCTGGTACTGCAGCGGGAAACAATCTCTTCACATTAGGAACAACAGGCTGAAGGGTTTAAGATACTCACCGGTTTGGCAGGCACGCCCCCCACCACGCGCCGGACACGCCCCCCTCGCCCTCGCTCCTGCACCTCCTCCTCGTCCACCATCGTCATGTTCGGGACGCCGCACTCCAGCGTCTCCAGGTTCTTTCTGCTCAGCCTGATCTCTGGACAAACATGTTTACAGTTTATTCATCAATCGAGCCTCTGTTGTTCAAAAGTTTCCGTTGACTTATTTGCGACCGTGAACTGTCTGGTCGGGGTTGTGGGCGGGGTTTGCTCGAGCTAAGGCTGTTCCCGTGATGCGCCCGGAGCCCCTGGTAGGAACCGGGTTTCCGAGCGTGGAAGGTACTGTACATTATTTTGTTTACGTATCACTATTGAGGGTGCGAAAGTTTCGAAAGGCTAACTGTTTGTTTTTCTCTTTGCAGTTTGCCGCTGCTGCTCAAAACTAGCTCTCGTAGCTAGCTCTCTTTAAAGGGGCTAGATCAGGGGTGCCCAAAGTGGGGCCGAAACAATTCTATTGGCCCGCCAGAGGGTGACCTACTTTTGCGCTGCCTGTGGTTAACACTGACTGTCTTCCATTCATTCTCAATGGTAAATATGGATGCAGTACACTTTTTGACCACCAGCGTCAAATTGGGGGCGCTGTTTCACTCCTTTCACAAAGTTAAGAAAACACTGCTTGGTATTTATCAATTACAGAGCGTTGTAGCATCAACTTTCACAGTTTTTCAACTTTTATTGCAAAGGCTGTTGATATCGACAGCTGCTTATGTTAAAGGAATAGGCCACCGTTTTTACATACTGAGATATGCTCTTACCTAACCTTAGTAGAGTTAATATATCCCCGTCTGGTCTTTGTCCGTGCGCTCTGTCACGCAAACGGAGCACATACGCACATACTCTTCCACGTGTTCCCTATTTAAGTAAAGTTACGTGAAGTGTTTTCATACGAAGTATATTTACACAGAAATGTAACATGTCGATTTTATAAGCAGATAAAAAGGGGAACTATATTGTGAGGCGTAATGATACGAGGAGCACAACGTCCGCGCAGTAACTCCTAAAGACTTCCCCCGCTCACTTCCGTCAATAGAAGCTGCGTGACTTGTACAGAGCCTTTTACAACAAGCAGAAAATATATTTTGGGAAAGTGCTCGCGCATTCCTACCTCATGGTCGAGGTCCTGAGTCCTGTGTCGTCGTCCGGGGTGAGTTGGAAATCTGTGAAACATTACTACACTATATACTTTCTGCTTGTTATCACAGCCCGGCACGATGCACGTGAAAGGCATCGTTCACAAGTTATCCACGCTTCTTCAACTGTTCTCTGCGAGCTCTCTACAAGTCACGCAGCTTCTATTGACGGAAGTGAGCGGGGAAGTGTTTAGGAGTTACTGCGCGGACGCTGTGCTCCTCGTATCATTACGCCTCACAATATAGTCCCCCTTTTTATCTGCTTATAAAATCGACATGTTACATTTCTGTGTAAATATACTTCGCATGAAAACACTTCACGTAACTTTACTTAAATAGGGAACACGTGGAAGAGCTTGGTAGCTTCTATCGTGAGCTTTTTTGGAGCTATGTGACATGTGGGAGAGGCTGCGTATGTGCTCCGTTTGCCTGGCAGAGCGCACGGACAAAGACCAGACGGGGATATATTAACTCGACTAAGGTTTGGTAAGAACATATCTTAGTATGTAAAAACGGTGGCCTATTCCTTTAAGAATTGACGCTGAACTGAATTGATGCTGAACTGACACTTTCAAAATGATCTAATGTGGATTTTCTTTGAGTGAACGAATGAGGTAAAGTTACTGTAGGTGCTGTAGATACAGGTGTTTTTGTTGTTTTTTGTTGATTTTCTTTTACTAAAACTAGGCTTTTGCCATAGTTGCCATTTGTTTTAATATAGCATGTTATTTGCATAGATAGAATCAAATGCAAATGTTGGCTATCGGAGAAGAAAAAAGTAAATAAAAAAGTAACTTTATAATTTGCAGTTATACGTGTTTTTCGTGCTTGACATCGCCGTGTTTGCCCCATGATTTTGGCCCTCGGAGGCAAAAAGTTTGGGCCCCCCTGGTCTAGATGCATGTTAGTCATGTTATACTCACTACTGCCACCTCAGGTCATACGTGTAACTGCAGCTTCTATATTAAGCTCATGCATGACGGCACTTCAGAACCGAATTAACACCTTTCTGAGTGACAGGATTTTAGAGGCAGTTGTGGTGAACAGGTCGGAGGACATGGCTGGAACGTGTAGGGGGAGGGAAATACTTAGTTTGAACATTTTTAAACTCCTTATAGTCCCTTTGAGATTTCCAGAAGTGAATTCTAAAACTCTAGATTGCTCAGAGTTTGTGTGGTACACCTAAAAGTATGTGACCACATTGTTTTTATTTATTAGGTAATTTGAAAAGATTTTATTTTATAGCAATTTAAGCTGAGACAAATATACAGATATTATGGTACTGTCCTGATTTTATAAGGGAAGGGAACATTAGAGTGGAACCTTTGTTCGTAAGGTGTTGCCCCAGGTGGTAATAGCGTTGGACTTCCTGTTTTGCCTCAAACGCAATCTGGACGTAAACGGCAGCACTCGTGTGTTCATTGTCTCTACCTTATTTTAATATTTCACAGGTCAGTACACGGTGAACCATAACCACAAATATATTGTATGGTCCTTATACAATTATCTACTAGTATGTGAAACTGTTCTTTACTTTGTGGGCCGTTTCTAGGGATAAATGGGGAGTTTTATCAGTCAATATCTGAGAGTGGCAGTGGGACTCCCGCGCTCGGTAGTTCGTGCGGGGTTTAGCATAGCCATCGCCGACTCTGTTTTTAGGAGTTTGGTGATGCGTTTTGTTTAACTACCATTTGTGTGGCTCACATTTAGCAGCTATAGGCTCTGAGTACAGTAAGCTAATTAATATAGTAAAGCCAGCATATAGCTGTGTCTCATTTCATGTGTAGTAAATTTGTTCAAAAGAATGTAAAAGGTTACGGCATTTTGTTTTTGTTAAGCTGTAGTATTTTTCAGTCCTGATTAAAGATAATAGCGATGTATTTTAGTGCAAGCCCACTTTAATGCAGCTAAGTTTAGCAAAGCAAAAACAAAACAGTTGATCATCCTGTAATTATCATATGCATATTTTTCTCTAAATGTGGTAAAATGTGTTGGATCCAAAGGTTACCTGTGAGAAAATGTTTAAGCTTGTGCATAGAGAAAAGTGATAAATTCACTGTATCGCACCTGTTGATAAACGAGTAAAAAACGCAATCTAGACGTAAACGGCAGCACTCGTGTGTTCATTGTCTCTACCTTTTTTATTATTTCACAGACGCACAGATTGCAACAATCACTGCTACGTCAGCCCCACAGCTTGGGGCCCGTAACATTTGGTTCTTTTGTTTTGACTTTGAACGTAGCACTTTAGCCGAAGGTGGGGTTCAGCTAAATTGGGCGTGTGTTTTGTCTCAGTATTTTCATTTGTCTGGGCTCCATCCTTTGGTAAAGTTTTATTGGTGTTTGAAGTATTTGTATTAAAACTCTTAAAGTCGTGTTACTAAAAAGACACTTTAACATTGTTCAATATTAATAAAAGAGTATGTGTTTTTGCTACTACTCTTGCCTCAGTTCCAGTTTTTGCCAGACTTACCTCGCGGGTGTATTTATGATCTAAAAGTAACTTACCGTTTTTTACACTGGGGAACTCTGCAATGAGAAGATGAGATCATCATAATCTACTCAGTGTTTGATACGTCAGCCTTTAATCTGAGATGTAGGAATGAGTTTAACCTCTTAACTCCCACCTGAACGGATCCCATTTTGTCCAGTTTGGCTTTACCCTAATCAAAAAGCTTCTTGGGGAAAAAGCACCAAAACAGCCACAAAAAGATACAAGAAAACAAGGATGTAAACGCAACAAAAATGTGACAAAAACTCAACAAAAATGTGACAAAAATGTGACAAAAAATCAACAAAAATGTGACAAAAAATCAACAAAAATGTGACAAAAATGTGACAAAAACTCAACAAAAATGCGACAAAAATGTGACAAAAATGTGACAAAATTTCAACAAAAATTCAACAAAAATTCAACAAAAAAGTGACAAAATTTCAACAAAAAAGTGACAAAAACTCAACAATAAACTGACAAAAACGTAAGGAAAAAGATCAGTTTTGTGGGTCTTAGCTTTCAAATGAGGCCTATAGCCAAAGAGGACAGCATGCCTTCGGTTTAGGCGGGTGTTAAGAGGTTAAGCATCGTAATAATAAATGCGAAGTGGAAAAAAACGTACCAGTGACTCCAGTTTCTGTGTCCTCTGTGGTCTCTACAGAAGCATAAGAGAAAGAACGTTTTACAAACCAGAACAGCAAGTAAAAAGTACACGTTTTATACTGAAGTAAATCTTGTATCTGTACTTGTACTCGAGTGAGAAAATGTCCTGATTCTTTGTCCAGATTAGAGCATCGCTGTGTTTCCCTCACCTTTTACTCCCGCCTCGTCCGCTGCGTCCAGACAGTCCCTGATTCCGTCTCCGACCGCGGACCTGGGGATGCACACGCCCGAGTTACACCTGAACGCATCGCCTCTGCAGCCTGTGAAACAGCAGAGGCAGATCAGTGAGACACGCACAACCACACTTCATGGTCATGTGTTTCAGAAAGGTCACATGACCATGAGGCAGATCTTTAGAATATTTTACAGATTAGTGTTGGTCAACACATAATGGGACAAAAGATATAATCATATGGAGGTGTGGACGATATTGTAAGGTGTAGTAATACCAAGAGGAGTTCGGCGTCCGCACAGTAAAGTGAAGATATTACGGCGCGGATGTCACACGACTCCTGGTATTATTACAGTCCAGCCCACGACTTGTAGAGCATAAATTCATAAGTATGTCAAAAAGTATGTCTCTAGGCCATTCCTGTGCAGAGTTAGGATTTTTTTTAAATTACCAGAATGCTCACTTCAGCCAGTAGGGGGCAGCTTAAATAATAATAAAAGGAAAGAATTCCACAGTTGTCCAGCAGAGGGCTAACCTGGCTAACACCAGACTGCTGTGTGCGCTCGAATAATTTGGATCTGCACAGCAGCCTGGGGACCATGGCTGAAATGTTCGCCTGGATCTGGGACCAATCACAGAACGAGGAGAGACGGCGAGATGATGACGAACTATTCGATATACGGAAGCTTGTAGTTTATTTACGGATCAAACATGACAGCAGCAGACGCGACGCTATTTTTCGATCAAGCTTTAGGCCGTCTTCTAAATAGACGGCCTAGTAGATTGGTCTGACAGTCTGCCCCTGGGCAGCTGTGGCTACAATAGTAGCTTACTGTGAGGAGACTTGTGACACAGGCTTGTAAAGTGCAATAAGTGTGAGCCGTTTTTATGAGGCTACAGTCCTATTATTATTAATTTATTGAAAAAAAAAGTCCTCAATGTATTTTCCCAATCAATTTTTTTTTATACATATATATTTGAGCTTTTTTTATATTACACTGATATCCCACAAGTTTGAGTTATTGTTGATTTATTATTGACTCAATTCAGGCTTCTCATGTGGCCCCTTATGAAAATTAATTGCCCCCCCCTGCCTTACAATATAGTTCCCCCTTTTAATCGCTTAGAAAATCCACATTGTTTGATTTTGTGTAATTATACTTTATCGTGTAACACTTCATGTAACCATATTTAAATAGGGGAAACGTGGAAGAGCTTGGTAGCTTCTATGTTGACCTGTTTTGGAGCTATAGAGGAGAGAGGGAGAGGCTAAATGCTAACGCCGTCTGCGCTGTGTTTACGTGACTGAAGGCACGGGTGAAGATCAGACAGGTCCTAAAGAACTCGTCAAAGCTAAGGTAAGAACATATCTCAGTATGTAAAAACCGTGGCCTGTTCCTTTAAAATAAATGGTCTTTTATAGAATAAATGAACATACATTGTTCTGTTTTCTGGTTCTAGAACTAATATTTACAAATAGGCATCGAAAGCCCAAGACCCGCTTCTCTAAATCTACAGTATTGAGGACAAAACTGTCTTTTTTATACCTTGTTCATACATTTAGGCACATTTAAAGTCCAGAAACATCAATCTGAGAGAACTGGAGCTGGAACAATAAAGTTCATAGAAAAGACTTCTGGAGTGAAAGCTAAAAATACAGAAGTCTGAACTCTTAGGGGAGACTTGTAAACTTAAACCTTATAAAAGTAGAGACAAGAGGGAAACGTACTGTTGCAGCACAACTCGTCGCTGCGGTCGCCGCAGTCGTCGACGCCGTCACACGTCTGTATGCGCTGAATGAACTTGTCGTTTACGCACTTGAAGTTCGTGCCTGAAAGACGACAGAAAGCGGCGTCACCGAAGCGAAGTCCGAGCTGCCGTGAGCGTCGTTACCTTTGAGCGTCCCCGCGTAGCAGTTCTGCTGAGCCACCCTGGTCTCCATGCCTGAGTGGTTACGGATGGTGCACTCGGCCAGCGCCTCCTCGAACCCCTCGCACTCCACGTGAACGCAGCTCTCGGGGAACGACTTCAGGGGATCCGAGCGCTGCAGCGTCGAGAGCAGCGTCGTCTCGGCTCGCTGCGCTCCCCTGTTTCAGAAAGTACAGCATGAACGTCCCTCTCAGAAGAAGCAGGAGCTCACGTCCCTGTGCTTGCCTCACAGGGCGGAGCCTCCACAGGCTCCAGAGCTTGATTGACAGGCTCTGGAGCCAGTTAAAGGGGCTAGATACAAGTTAGTCATTTCATACTCACTACTGCCACCTCTGGTCTTATGCATAACTGCAGCTTCTATATTAATGTAGGGGGAGGAAAATACTTTAACATGTTTAAACTCTGTATAGTCCCTTTAATGCATTGAAAATGCTTCCATTTTTCGGGCTTTTAAACAAAAACCAGCGTGGTTAAAAATATTTCACCTCCCTCAGCGTGGTCACATGAGTCATAGCGGTTTTTAGAAAAAGAAAAAGTCTTTGGAGCCAGACTTTTATAGGGGGGGTATTATGCAAAATGGACTTTTTCAAGCTTTACATCATGTTATTATGTCACTCCCTCATTAAAAACATGCCTGAAGTGTTGCCTTGGCACATTCACGTATTTTTGAGTAATCTGTAAAAACTCTGATGGCGGCCATTTTAGGGATAGGTTTGCCTGAGTCCTCCTAGGAACGCCCCCACCTCCTGGAGACGCCTCCGAGCTTTCGTCACCAGCCGAGTAACCAACCACTGCTCCTCAGCAGAACCCCCTCCCCACTGATGCCACAGACAGCGTGTGGAGGGGGCGTGTCCGAAAGGCTCAGAGGTTCTTAAAGAGACAGAGGCCTATTTCAAGACATTCGCTACAGCCATTTTGAGAGAGACATTTTATACAAGGCAGTTATTCTAATTTACTGCATTTACAGACCAACAGAAGGTTTGGTCATCACTGGTGCTATGTGAGTGAAAAAAGCAGAATACCCCCTCTTTAAGCTTTAAAGAATCAATGCTCCCAAGTGTTTTATGGAGTCGCTCCTGGCCACCAGGGGGTGGTATTACAGCAATGTCAGCTCATAAGGACCATAGAGAAGAGCGTTCCTCAACCATTGGATTGTAGTGTTCAACTCAATTAGATAATCTTTGACAGTGGAAGAGCCAGACTTTGATTGACAGGCTGTTAGCATTACAGCTAATGGTGCGGGTGCGGCTAAGACCGAACTACACGTCACAGGAGGGCGGAGTCTACAGTGAAGATCCCGCCCTTATGCCCTTTTTAGGAACATGCTCCGGCTTTCGTCGACTAAAATATTTGCTCAAAATTTCAGTCAAAGTCATATTTTTGCTGACAAAAATTGGACTAAAGCTAAAAAAAAAGTTGAGTAACAGAAAAGTGAAAAAAAGCAATGGAAAACACAAGGAAAAAGATCTGTTTAGATGAGTTTTGTAGGTCTTAGCTTTCAAATGAGGCGTTACACTGGCCTATATTTTGCAACCTTTCAGATAGATACAGACAGCATCTCGTCATAGAAGGGGGCGTGGCCCGAGGGGGGAAATAGAATCTTTAGAGAAACACAATTTTCACTCTTTTTAGCCATTTTCTGGTGGAATATCAACTTATTTATCACATAAATAAAGTCAAGTGTAAATCGGGCCCATATGGATATTTTCTCACAGCAGATTGTTCAGTAGAAGTGAAAAAACTGCAGTTGTAGCAAGCGCTAGCTAACCGTTAGCATTAACCCGATGCTAACATGTAGCATCAGGTTAGCATTCTCTGTTATTTATAATAATAATAATAATGCATTGGTTTTATATAGCGCTTTTCTGGACACTCAAAGACGCACTATTCTTTCACTCCATACTCGGTGGTGGTAAGCTACTGTTGTAGCCACAGCTGCCCTGGGGTAGACTGACGGAAGCGAGGCAACCAGTCTGCGCCATCGGCCCCTCCGACCACCACCAACCACTCACTCACGCATTGCATTCGCCAGGCTTCCTGGTGTTACTAAACGGTCTCCCATCCAAGTACCGACCAGGCCCTTCCCTGCTTAGCTTCCAAGGTCTGACGGGATTGGGCATAGCAAAGGCGGTATGACCACGGTATGACCACAATATTTATGTTATTTATGGGCTGTTGAACCACTCTGCTCCTCCCCATGTCTTTGTATCTTTATGCAGTAGAAAACTATATTCATGTTTCAGCGTTTGTTAAAGACGTTTTTGAATAATTAGATAAAGTTTAGATTTTTCTCCAAATAGTTTTCCCCCTTAACTGTTTTCAAACATGACCATATATGGGCGACTCCAGAGATGCCGCCTGTATCTATTTGGGTAAAGCCGAGCTCGGTTAAGGCTGGGGTTAAGAGGTTAACACTGTCCTAAAAGTAAACGTTTCCTCACAGTTGAGTCCCATGTTCTCTGCAGACCACGTTGGCGGCGGCCATGTTCCAAGAAGAGCCGCAGATCAGTCTCTTTTCCGCCACCTCGGGGTTCAGGGCGTTGGGAACGTTCAGCGTGATCAGCCTGCCCTCGATCGAGCTGCTGAAGAACTGGTGCGACGCTGTGGGAACATCATCGAGGAGAAAAGAGATCCAAGGATGGAAACGTTACCAAATCCTCCTCCTCCTCAAGCAAAAGAAACAACACGAACCTTCACAGGAGCCGAAGTGAGACACGGTGCGGCGGTGAGTTCGACACGTCGTCGCCATCGCCTGAAACAACAGCAGCCCATGAAGAACACATTAAACACATACAATATTATAACTATTGTATCGAAACACACGGACAGGACATTAAAACCCCACTTTAAAGATTGCAAACATCAAACCCAGAATATTCTGTATGTATATAATGGGTTTTCGCTCACTCCAGGATTCCGTGATCTATTTTTTGTTTTGTTTTAACCAAAGGGAATAAGAAATAAAGCGCATATGACAGGTTTTAATGCTTTCGAAAATATGACTTCATTTCATTTATTAATTTATTTCAATGGGACAATGCACATTAAACGGATTTAGCTCAGACCAACCACCAACACAGAACATAAACAAGTACTACAAACATGACATACAGTACACGCGTACACAAACTAGTGGTGGGACCTGTTCATTACAGGTCTGTAATTAATTAATCACAAACGAAAATCGAAAACAAACATTTTTTGCACCTACATTATTCAATGATTAGCTAGAAACATGAGCTCAACAACAAATGTTTTTTATTGTTGTTAATCTGTAAAGTTATTCAAGTAACAGAAGTGCATTTACAGCTTTCAGGTGTTTACGAACTCTGATCACTCCTGTAACTTGTAGAGTTCATTAAACAGTAATAATAATGCCACATTTATATAAAAGTAACAAAATAAATAAAGCAAAAGGGCCAAAAAACAGCGCCTTTAAGTGTTTAACACCTGCAGGAAACAGGAATCAAAGTGACATTTCTTATCCTGATAAGGGCTAGGGTTATTGTGGCCAGTGTTAATTTTGACGACATATTTTAGTTTAGTTTTAGTCTTATGACTAAAATTTAATTTAATTTTAGTCAAGATTTAGTCAAAAAAACAATTTTAGTCTAGTTTTAGTCGACTAAAATTAAGACTAATTTAGTCGACTTTGCATTGATAATATTCATTATAATCAGTGCTTAATTTGTAAATTAGTATTTTCAGGAACACTTTTGGTCTGATGTGATGGATTGGGAGAACAGGCCAAAACATTTGCCGGAACACTCTCATTAGACACCAATATATCAGATAATATTTTTGCCGGATCCTCCTAAATATTTCCCGGATCGTTTACCCTGAAAAAAATTGAATTGGGGGAATGCGTTCCCCCAAACGGGGGATCAAATTAAGCACTGATTATAATCATATTTAATCTTGTTCCTCTGCTTCATGTTTCTGCTCCACATGAATAAAGCTCAGAGCTGATCCTTTGGCAGAGGATTTATATGATCTGAGGCTTTCAGACGCTCAATGGAAGTTTGGATGATTTTAGTCTCTCCTTTTCATTTTTATTTAGTCTTATTTTAGTCGACTAAAACATCTGGACATTTTAGTCATAGTTTTAGTCTCATGAAAAACTTTTTTATTTAGTTTTAGTCCAATTTTAGTCGGCAAAAATATCACTTTGACTAAAATTAAGACTAAATATTTTAGTCGACGAAATTAACACTGATTGTGGCAAGTTTATCAGTTGTATAATTATCATTTATTTCAGAAATGTTGGTGGAAAAGTTACTTTCATTTGAATTGTTAAGCTGTCAAAAGGAAGTGACATAGATAAAGGTAAAGCTCCAGAGCAGTTTGACTCTTTTCCCATTGGCATGGTCCGCACGGCAACCGTTTAAATCGGGCGGCATCTCGTCATAGAAGGGGGCGTGGCCTCGCCGAGGGGGAAAACAGAATCTTTTGGGAAACACAATTTTCACTCTTTTTTCTGGTGAAATATGATTTATTTATCACAGACAAATAAAGTCAAGTGGAGTTTATTTGTCTGGATATTTCCTCACAGCAGATTGCTCTGTAGAAGTGAAAAAACGGCAGCTGTAGCTCACGCTAGCTAGCGTTAGTGTTAGCATTAGCACGTTTCCTTTCTTTTATGTATTTAGGGGCTGTTGAACCACTTTGCTCCTCTCCATGTCTTTGTATCTTTACTTAGTAGAAAACTATATTCATAATTCAGCATTTGTTAAAGTAGTTTTTGAATAATTAGAGAAAGTTTAGATTGTTCTCAAAATTGTTTTCCCCCTTAACAGTTTTCAAACATGACCATATATGGGCCATTCCAGAGATGCCGTCTGTATCTATCTATAGATACAGGCGGCATCTCGTCATAGAAGGGGGCGTGCCTTCGCTGAGGGGGAAAATAGAATCTTTAGAGAAACACAATTTTCCCTCTTTTTTGCCATTTTCTGGTGGAATATCAACTTATTTATCACACAAAAATAAAGTCCAGTGTAAATCGGGCCCATATGGATGTTTTCTCACAGCAGATTGTTCAGTAGAAGTGAAAAAATGGCAGTTGTAGCAAGCGCTAGCTAACCGTTAGCATTAGCCCGATGCTAACATGTAGCATCAAGTTAGCATTCTCCGTTATTCATGTCTTTATGGGCTGTTGAACCACTTTGCTCCTCCCCATGTCTTTGTATCATTATTTAGTAGAAAACTATGTTCAGATTTCAGCATTTGTTAAAGTAGTTTTTGAATAATTAGAGAAAGTTCAGATTTTTCTCAAAATTGTTTTCCCCCTTAATTGTTTTCAAAAAACAATGTATATTTTCTCTAATTATTCAAAAACTACTGTAGCAAACGCTGAAATCTGAACATAGTTTTCTACTAAATAAAGATACAAAGACATGGGGAGGATCAAAGTGGTTCAACAGCCCATAAATACATGAATAACGGAGAATGCTAACTTGATGCTACATGTTAGCATCGGGCTAATGCTAACGGTTAGCTCGCGCTAGCTACAACTGCAGTTTTTTCACTTCTACTGAACAATCTGCTGTGAGAAAATATCCACATGGGCCGATTTAGACTTGACTTTATTTGTGTGTGATAAATAAGTTGATATTCCACCAGAAAATGGCTAAAAACTGGAAAATTGTGTTTCTCTAAAGATTCTATTTTCCCCCTCGGCGAGGCCACGCCCCTTTCTATGACGAGATGCCGTCTGTATCTATCTATCTATGTCACTTCCGGTTTGTGTCCAATAAGGAAGTGATGCCGCACAGAGTTTGCGTGATTTTGTATTAATAGTTTGCAAAAACCCAGGAGGAAGTTATAAGACAATGTTTTTTGTATTTCTGACAAACTCCCAGAAGATTTTATTTAATGCCAATTGGAATCTTTTTTTTAATGCTGTAAAGCTTTGTAACACACTGTGGAAAGACTGCGTCAGCACACGGCTGCCCTCAAGGCTGTGTCCTTTCCCCCAAACTCTCCTCCAAACCCCACTGAACCGATCAAAGGAGGAGGGAGGTGAAACATGGCGGTAAAAGCTAAAGGAGGAGGGAGGTGAAACATGGCGGTAAAGGTTAAAGGAGAGGGAGGTGAAACATGGCGGTAAAAGCTAAAGGAGGAGGGAGGTGAAACATGGCGGTAAAAGCTAAAGGAGAGGGAGGTGAAACATGGCGGTAAAGGTTAAAGGAGTTAAAGGAGTTAAAGGTGCATTATTATACGGCTCTTCACAACGCAAGTAGAAGCTCCGTTGATTTGAATGGGATTTCCCAACGTTCTACCGGTCATTATTTTATGATAAAGGACCTCTGAGAAAAATAATGACGCTGCCAATGGCAACGGAGTTCGTGCTTTCATATCACTCCGCGCGTACGTAGTAGCGACACTATCTCTGTCCCCGTCACTGCCAGAGAAGTTGGGGGAATCGCTCGTGAAGTTAGCGTGAGTCTGACTTTCAATTTACCCAAAAATTCACCATCATTCCTCCAACTGCGCCTTCAACTAAGTAGCTAGGCTAGCTACTAGTCTTACTTACGTGGCAGTAGGAGCGGTAGTCGCGGGGGCCGGGTCCACACACCGCCGTGATATTTTTGCTCGGACAAAGATACGCAGGTTTACAGTGACACACGCCGTTCACGCAGCGCTGCCACGGATAGCAGAAGACCAGCCCACAGGAGCGCCGGGTGTAACTGCAACACAGCGGCGGTTAGACACCTGGATCCAATATTCAGATTCAGATTTTTTTCTCATATTTATGCCTTTAATCTAGAGCAATATTCTCAAATTGATATCTCTATATTTAAAAGGTTTCCCATTAATCTGCATCAACAATAAATACTGACACTTTCAAATAGTCACATATATATATAGTGCTTTTCTACCTAACGTTTAGGCGCTTTATTAACCCCTTAACTTCCACCTGAACCGAGCACATTTTCTCCAGTTTGGCTTTACCCCAGTCCAAAAGCTTCTGGAAAAAAAGCTGTGAAAAAGCAACAAAACTGAGACGAAGACAATGATGGAAATGTGACAAAAAAGTGAGAAAACATTGGCAAAAAAGTGACGAAAAATTGATGAAAATGTGGCAAAAATGTACCAAAAAATGTACCAAAAAATGACAAAAATGTGACAAAAAAAATTGCAAAAATGTGACAAAAAATGACAAAAATTTGATTAAAAAAATGACTAAAATGTGACAAAAAAATGACAAAAATTTGACAAAAATTTGACAAAAAAATTACAAACATTTGACAAAAAATGACAAAAAACTTACAAAAAAGTTACAAAAATGAGTTGAATACCCAACAAAAAAATGATGAAAAAAAAATCTGATGACGTGAGGAAAAAGATCCTCTCGGTTCAGGCGGGAGTTAAGAGGTTAAAGCAGTGGTTCTCAACCTTTTGGAGCTGCGACCCCCACTATAACAGTTAAAGGGGTTCGTGAACCCCGCCCGGGTCACACCGTGAGAAATCGGAATATTAGCCTAAATAATTCTTAAAAAACAAAGAAAAAAAAACAAATGGTTAAAGTAAAATTAATCAAATTACGAACATATAATGGCACTCATATAATATAACATATAATGGTAAAATAGCACACACATGCGACAATAAAATATTATATTATACGCTAAAAAAAGTATGTATATTTTATCTACATGATCTGGCGACCACCCAAATTCGTCTCACGACCCCCAGGTTGAGAACCACTGGGTTAAAGGAACAGGCCACCGTTTTTCCATGCTGAGATATGTTTTTAGCTGAGACGAGACGAGTTGATGTGCACCGGTCTGGTCGACCAAAGATGTTGTTAGCATTTAGCCTCTCCCAGTGTATTCCTATGGCTCCAAACGGGGTTAGAAGCGACCGAGCTCTTCCACGGGCACAAAGACCAGACAGGTACAGATCTAAGCTCAGGTAAGAACATATCTCAGTCTGGAAAAACAGTGAACTGTTGCTTTAAGAGGAATTTGACCAAGGATGGGCTGAATCCAGAGCCGTGGGAAGATATTTTAGTTGGGGGTGCTGAGGGACAAAATTTACCCCCAAAACGCTTTTTCTGTGCATATTTCCTATTTATTAATGTTGCTTGGTGTTCCCAAACTATCCACCAGGGGGTGCTGCAGCCCCCTCAGCACCCTGGGTTCCCACGGCCTTGGCTGAATCTGCTCCTGTGATCTCAGTGCTGTTGACGTTACTTCTGTGCTAAACACTGCCGGTCCAGGACGCCGTCGTCTGGAATGGGGACTGATCCGGACCCGTTCTGTGGAAACATGACCGCGACCTGCTCCACTCCGACTCCGGACGGCGCCGCCCCGGTCGGCTCGGCTCCGGTCGGCGCCGCTCCGGTCGGCCCCACTCCAGTCTGCTCCACTCTTTGTCTGATCTGCTCCACAGAAAACGGCTCCACTCTGGTCTGCTCCACTCTGTGTCTGGTCTGCTCCACTTCGGGGATCGCGGGATCGGGCTCCGGGGGCCTGACCTGGAAGAAACCAGGACCAGAGTTACATTCAGGGGAGACACTTTTTGTTTTGGTGCTTATTGTGTTTAAACAATATAAGAAAAAAGAGTGTACGCAGACTAATGTTTAGCGCTCGTGCTTTTCCCACCAGGGACGGGGTCTCTCTGTGGAGTTTGCATGTTCTCCCCATGTCTGCGGAGGTTTCCCCTACCACTAAAACATGTACAATAGGCCAGGATGAATGTGAGTGTGTCTGTGAGTGCGCATGGCGGGCGATGGATGGAAATTAGACCAAGGCAACAATCCGGTGCGGCTCACTTACATGCATGAGACCCATGTATGTTCATTAACATGTCCCGACCAAATAAACCAGTAAATAAATAAAATAAGATAAACCACCTAAACCAGGGGGAGGCAAGTTTTCTTGGCAGAGGCCGATTTTCTTTATTGTAAATAGACCGAGGGCCGACGCCGCTGATATTTAGCCCAAAGCTGGAAAAAACACCATCATGAGATAAATGACTTAAAATTGCTTGAATTAAAGTTCTTTTATTCTAGAGAGGAAACAAAGTGATGGATACAGTGGGTAGAATAGTCTGCAAGGAGGTCTGGTGCTCTTCAGGAATAGGCAAAAAAAGGGATCGAGGCTCCGATACCAGGTTAAAAGTCCTTTAATGAATGGACATGCCAGGCCTCGGATTTTTCCCTTTTTTTGCCTAAAGTTCTTCTATGTTGAATTTGAGTCGGTTTGAACTAATCCAAGATACAAATGCTACAGCGCCAAAGGAACAAGAATAAAACCCTCTTCAGACAAATAATTGTTTTTCTCTTAAAATGACACAAAATTATCTGAATTAAGAGAATAACGACTACCAGAGGCTTTATCTAATCTAAGACCAGACCAAATCTACTCAAACCTTAGATGTAATCTCTTAATTCAAGTAGATCTATATGATTTCTTCCTTAAAACGATTATTCTCTTTCCAGTGGACGTCTTTCAAATGCCAGTGTTATGACCTAATTGACAGTATTTCTACCTTTTTTTCCTCCCATTTAACTCTAATAATGTTAAAAGTACTCTGTGATTTGTATAATAGTGTTTTTCAAAATCATCTTGAGGGCCAGAGGTTCTGTGCCAGAGGGCCGGATTTGGCCCCCGGGCCTGACGTTGCCTACCCCTGACCTAAACCGAACACATTTTCTCCAGGTTGGCTTTACCCAAATCTAAAAGCTTCTTGGAGAAAGTGTCAAATGGCGACAAAACGAAGTGGAAATACACTTTATTTTACACTACCTTGACACATTGTACTTAACTAAATGTAGTTCAGTGTAATGTGCTCTGCAACAATCTGTAATAACTTATGGGTTAGATACACAATGGAATAATGTGTATTTGTACTTTGTAGGTACATAATGTAATAGGACACGAGACCCTGAAGGGGTTAGAGCTATGTCTTATTACATGATGTACCTACAAACTACAAATACATATTATTCCATTGTGTATCTAACCCATACGTTTGTTAAGTGGTGACGTCACAGCTCTACTTCCTCTTAACCCCTTAACTCCCGCCGGAACATGTTTTCTCCTGTTTTCCAAATTCTCCAAATCTAAAAGCTTCTTCAAAATGAGGATGTAAATTGACAAAAAGTGATAAAATCCAGCAAAAAAAAAGACAAAAATCTAGGGGGAAAAAGTGACAAAAATCCAGCAAAAAAAGACAAAAATCTAGGGGAAAAAAGTGACAAAAATCCAGCAAAAAATCCAGCAAAAAATGACTAAAATCCAGCAAAAAAAAGACAAAAATCCAGCAAAAAAAAGACAAAAATCCAGAAAAAAAATGACAAAAATCCAGAAAAAAATGACAAAAATCCAGAAAAAAAATGACAAAAATCCAGCAAAAACATGACAAAAATCCAGCAAAAACATGACAAAAATCCAGCAAAAAAAATGGAAAAAATCCGGCAAAAAGTGACAAAAATCTACGAAAAAAAGTGACAAAAATGTGACAAAAATATGACAATAATTCAGCAAAAAAGTGACCAAAATCCAGCAAAAAATGTGACAAAGATGCATCAAAAAAGTAATAAAAAAAGTAACAAAAGTGCCATTAAAAAGTGACAAAAACACATAAGGGAAGAGAATAGAGGAGAGAATGCATTTGGTTTTGGTGGGTGGTAAGAGGTTAACATTTCCGAAACTCAACGGAGAGTTATTGAGCATATTTATTTATCAGGCCCATTAGCCAAAAATGCTGAATCTATTGCTATAAAAGTCATATTTACCTAAATCGGTACATCCGGTCTAATGCTAACGGCGGAGCAGCTACGCTAACCCCGGAAGTACCGACTTTAGTAAATATTACTTTTTTGGCAGTAGGTGCGACATTTTTGGCTAAAGAGTCTGAGAAATACGTAGGTTCAGTCACTCTCTGTTGAGTTTCACAAATATTGATTGTTGTTTTGATTGAGTTTTTAATGTTTATTTTCTCGCATATTTGCCGGTCTGCGCGTAGCCGGAAACGGAAATGACGTCAAACTTAACAAACTTTTTTTTTCTTTTTTTTTCTCACACTAAACAAACGTATTGGTACATGTTATTACAGACTGTTACAGAGCACATTACATTGTACTAAATTTAGTTAGTATGTAGGACACTGTAAAATGAAGTGATACCCAAAAAAGTGACCCAAAAAAACACGATTCAAATGTGATAAAAAAAAATGTGACAAAAACATGACAAAAATGAGCTGTTTCTCTGGCCTAGAGGCTGTGAGCTCCAGTCCAGAAGCTTTTAGATTTGGGTAAGCTGATATGGAGAAAATTAGCTTGGTTAATTGGTAAGAGGTTAACCCCTTAACTCCCACCTGAACCGAGCACATTTTCTCCAGTTTGGCTTTACCCCAATCCAAAAGCTTCTGGAAAAAAGCTGTGAAAATAGCAACAAAACTGAGACGAAAACAATGATGGAAATGTGACCAAAAAATGATGAAAAATTGATGAAAAAGTGGCAAAAATGTGACAAAAATATTATAAAAAATGACAAAAATTTGATAAAAAATTGATGAAAAAATGACAAAAATGCGACAAAAAAAAATGACAAAAATGTGATTAAAAAATGACGAAAAATGACAAAAATGTGACAAAAAAATGACAAAAATGTGATTAAAAAATGACGAAAAAATGACAAAAATGTGACAAAAAAATGACAAAAATGTGATAAAAAAATGCCGAAAAATGACCAAAAAATGACGAAAAAATGACAAAAATGTGACAAAAATGAGTTGAATACCCAACAAAAAAATGATGGAAAAAAATCTGATGACGTGAGGAAAAAGATCCTCTCGTTAAGGCGAGGTTAAAAGACCAAGAGAGTTGTGCTCGGCTTCTTCTGAAAAGCTTCTTGAAAATAGTAGACATGAAAATGAGACGAGATGAAAATAACAGAAAAGTGACGTCGCGATAACTATGTGGTCTTAGCTTTCAAATAATAGGCCCATAGGCTGGAAGCTCCAGTCGAGAAGGAGAAAATGGAGAAAATGTGCTCGGTTAAGAGAGGAAATCTGCCTGAAGCAGTTTTCTTACCGTTAAAGTCTGCAGCACCAGAACCAGCAGGAGGATCAGACTCAAACCTGCACATTTCATCTTCACAAACATCTCACTGCTCCTCATCCAGCGCAAATAAACAAGTACTAAACCAAACCCAGAAGAGGTGAAGACGGCGCCGCAGTGTTCCAGATGCCAATGACTGTTCTGACCTCCTTTACTCCCTGTCAGGTATTGATTTTGGGGGAAACGGAGGGAGGAGTTTTACAGTAGAATCCCGTAAACGCGTCTAAACAAACTCCAAACAAGGAACAAAGTGCACAGTATCAGAAGCATTGGGTAAAATAAATACAGCCTGAACCAGGACTCACTATAGATGTTTAATCATATTATTTAACCTCTTAACTCCCGCCTGAACCGAGAGGATCTTTTTCCTCACGTCATCAGATTTTTTTTTTCCATCATTTTTTTGTTGGGTGTTCAGCTCATTTTTGTAACTTTTTTGTCTTTTTTTTTCATCAATTTTTTATCACATTTTTGCCATATTTTTGTCATTTTTTTTGGTCTTTTTTTTTGTAATTTTTTGTCACATTTTTGTCAATTTTTTGTCATTTTTTGTCACATTTTAGTCATTTTTTGTCACATTTTTGTCACATTTTATCACTTTTTTATCATTTTTTCGTCATTTTTTAATCAATTTTTAGTCATTTTTTGTCATATTTTGTCACATTTTTGTCATTTTTTTGTCACATTTTTATCACTTTTTTGTCATTTTTTCGTCATTTTTTAATCAATTTTTTATCACATTTTTGCCACGTTTTTGTCATTTTTTATCACATTTTTATCATATTTTTGTCATCTTTTCATCATTTTTTTAATCAAATTTTTGTCATTTTTTGTCATTTTTTCGTCAATTTTCATCACATTTTTGTCAATTTTTTGTCATTTTTTTGTCAATTTTTTTGTCAATTTCTTGTCAATTTCTTGTGACATTTTTGTGACATTTTGCCACTTTTTCATCAATTTTTCGTTACTTTTTTGTCACATTTCCATATTTTTTTTCATTTTTGTTGCTTTTTTCACAGCTTTTTCCGAAGCTTTTGGACTGGGGTAAATCCAAACTGGAAAATGTGCTCGGTTCAGGTGGGAGTTAAGGTGTTAACAGAAGTGGAAACGTTTTGTGTGAGAAAACTGTTGTAAACGTAAGTATGACCTGCCTCTGGTGCTTTGTCAGAGTCTCAGCGCTGAACACATTTCACATGTTGAAATGATCTCTCTGTAAATAAACCGGCTGTAACGGTTAATGTTTAACAAAATCTCAGCACAGTTTCAAAATCTGTGAGCAAAGCTTTAGGTACAGACGATTAAAGGGAGAGAATTACCGAGACGTCGTGGAGGATTCCAGTCTCCGCAACGTCTCCACAACTCGGACTGATTACACACAGGGTTGTTCTCACTGGCCAGAGACCAGTTTGAGACAAGAGTCGCCTCCGGTGAAACGGCCCTTTAAAAATCAATATTGCCACAGGTCATCGTAATAAGACCACAGAAGCAAAATACAAGCAATCTTTTTCTTTTTATGTTTAAAAATATTGTTTTACTGTTACAAAAGGTAGCAGCAGTAGTAAACCAATGGGTGAATATTGCTGGGAGCTGACATTGCTGTAATACCACCCCCTGGGGGCCGGGGTTACTCCATAAGACACTTTGGAAACATGATTCTTATGTAGTTTTGCACCTAAACTGCTTAAAATCCTGACTCCAAGAGTTTTATTTTTTCTAAAAAATTGCTATGACCCACTGGGGTAGGTGTCATATTTTTAACCACGCTGTTTTTTGTATATTAGAAATATAATGTGGAAGCCTAAATCTGTGATTGACAGGCTCTGGAGCTCTGTGGAGGCTCTACCATTCCCGCCTTTATGCCCTTTTAAAGAGGGGGTATTATGCTTTTTTTCAATCCAGGAGGTGGGGGCGTTCCTAGGAGGACTCAGGCAAACCTATCCCTAAAATGGCCGCCATCAGTTTTTACAGATTACTCAAAAATACATGAATGTGCCAAGGCGACACTTCAGGCATGTTTTTAATGAGGGAATGACATAATAACTGTAACTGTAAAGCTTGAAAAAGTCGATTTTGCATAAACCCCCCTGTAACAGGCTTCGTAAGAGAAAAAGTGAGCAGCCATGTGAATTTCACAGACCACTCGGGACCATTATGAATGGGGCTGAATGGGACTCACCAATCTCTCTATAAACGTATGTTTTTGTGAATTCTTCCCTCTTTCCCCCCTGCAGCTATAATGTATTTTTTAGAACAATGTATCTAATAACATATTATTATTAGCATTAGTTACTAATTTTGCTGCACCCTTTTTATTTTGATACAGACGGCATCTCTGGAATCGCCCAAATATGGTCATGTTTGAAAACAGTTAAGGGGGAAGCGATTTAGAAAAAATGTAATCTTTCTCTAATTATTCAAAAACTTCTTAACAAATTCTGATTTATGAATATAGTTTTCAACTAAATAAAGATACAAAGACATGGAGAGGTGCAAAGTGGTTCAACAGCGCATAAATACACAAATAACAGAGAATGCTAACTTGATGCTACATGTTAGCATCGGTCTAATGCTAACGGTTAGCTAGCACTAGCTATAACTGCCGTTTTTTCATCTGCTGTGCGAAAATATCCATATGGGCCCGATTTACACTTGACTGTATTTATGTGATAAATAAGTTCATATTCCACCAGAAAATGGCTGAAAAGAGTGAAAAATTGTGTTTCCCAAAAGATTCTATTTTCCCCCTCGGCGAGGCCACGCCCCCTTCTATGATGAGATGCCGTCTGTGTCTATAGATTTTTTTCTACAGTCTATGCTATAGATGAAGAAAAATAAATAAATAAATTAATTAAGATAAAAAAAAAAATAGATTATTATTATTATTATTATCATTATTATTATTATTATTATTATTATTATTATTATTATTATTATTATTATTATTATTATTATTATAAATATTACTGCCACAATTAATTTTATTATTATTTAGCGGAGCCTTTTTCTCCGGCGGGCTCTGATCACGTGACATCCTACGTCACCGGGCAACATGGCGTCCTCGGATTGTAGCTGAACAGAAACAACAACGGCGCAAAAGAAATCTCCAAAACCGCCGAAGTATCTGCTTTCTTTTCCCGGACGGTTTTCCTTCCGCTGCGGGTGAGTGCGGAGCCTGAACCCGTGTGAAAACGACCCGGGAAACACGCGCAGTCTGGGCTAAAGGAGCGGGTTTGGCCGTTAGCTGCGGAGCTAACGACGGATGTAAACAGAAAGAAGCTCGCGCCGAGTCAGAGCGAGAACGTGGAGGTGTTCGCAGCTTTTACCGCAGATATCAGTGCGTTTGTTGTGGCTGTGGTTGACTAATCCCTGGATATTTCACTGTTTATGTGGAGTTTCGTTTTATCAGGTTAACTAAACAACATTTGCAACGTTACCAACTGCGACTGAGTAGCAATGAATGAATGGTGCCCGTTAAAACACACTTAAATAGTCTTTAGGTGGAATCTGTGTTGTATTTGTGCGATATTGAGCTGGTCTAGATTGAAACAAGGCAAAAACGGGTCAAATAAAGGCCACTTTACTTTACTGAGCTTCTTGTCTAGTGTGTTTTAGCCTCTTAACCTCTTAACTCCCACCTGAACATGTTTTCTCCAAATCTAAAAGCTTCTACAAAACAGAGGCAAAAAACGAGAAGGAAATGAGGATGGAAACGCAACAAAAAAACGCTAAAAAGTGACCCAAAAAAATGACAAAAACTCAACAAAAAAAGTGACAAAAGAGCAACAAAAAAGTGACAAAAATCCAGAAAAAAAATTGACAAAAATCCAGAAAAAAGTGACAAAAATCCAGAAAAAAAGTGATAAAATTCCAGCAAAAAAGACAAAAATCCAGCAGAAAAAAGACAAAAATCCAGAAAAAAAAAATTGACAAAAATCCAGAAAAAAAATTGACAAAAATTCAGAAAAAAGTGACAAAAATCCAGAAAAAAAAGTGATCAAATTCCAGCAAAAAAGACAAAAATCCAGCAGAAAAAAGACAAAAATCCAGAAAAAAAAGTGACAAAAATCCAGCCAAAAAAAAGACTAAAATCCAGGAAAAAAAAGACAAAAATCCAGAAAAAAGTGACTAAAGAGCAGCAAAAAAGTAATAAAAAAGTAACAAAAACACATAAGGGAAATAAAAAGTGACGACAATGGCAAAGAGGAGAGAATGGATTTGGCGTGTGGTAAGAGGTTAACCCCCGCCTTAACCGAGCACATTTTCTCCAGTTCAGCTTTACCTTAATCTTAAAGGAAACACTACACCCTAAAGGCCAGAGTAACACCTCATTTAAAAGCTAAGACCTACAAAACTGATCTTAAGGGATCTTTTTCCCTGCGTTGTTGCAGCAACATTTCTTTTCATTGCACTTTTGTTACTGTTTAGTTGCGTTTTCGTCACACATTTTTCATAATTTTTCTGTTGCTTTTCTGTTGCATCTTGACCCTTTTAGCCCCTTAACTCCCGCCTGAACCGAGCACATTTTCTCCAGTTTGGAAAAAAAGGTGAGAAAATAGCAACAAAACTTAGATGAAAACAATGATGAAGATGTGACAAAAAAAGTGAGAAAAGCTTGACAAAAAATGGACAAAAAATGAAAAAAAAATGTGACAAAAATGTGACAAAAAAAGACAAAAAATGAAAAAAAAAAATTGATTAAAAAAATTACAAAAAAGCTACAAAATGAGTTGAATACCCCCCCCCAAAAGGTAGAAAAAAATCTCATGACGTGAGTTTTGTAGATCTTAGCTTTCAAATGAGGCGTTACACTGGCCTACAGGATTTGGGTAAAGCTAAACTGGAGAAAATGCTCTCGTTTCAGGCGGGAGTTAAGAGGTTAGATTTTGGTGAAGCCAAACCGGAGACTAAACCACAGGATCCACGACCAGGCCTGACTGATTACATACTTTCTTACTCTCTGTCATAGTCTGATGATCACGACCTCAGGTTTGTGGTATTACAGAGCCGTCCTGCTGCTGCTGCTGGTGTTTCTCCTTTCACCGCGACGTCTACATTTCCGGATTGCAGAGCTTCATGGTTTCAGATTTACATAAAGGCAAATGTCCAAATGTTTCAAATCACAGTGCGAGAGCTGAGCCTTTACAATCCCCGTCCAGAGGAAATGTACGCTTTACCTGCTCTACACATTGTTCAGTGAATGACACACAAACATCAGATTTATATATACTTTTTTTTGGATCTCTCTTTTGTTTTATTTTCATATATTTTCAGTTGTGTTTAACTCCTTAACTCCCACCTGAACGGATCCCATTTTACCCAATTTGGCTTTACCCCAATCAAAAAGCTTCTTGGGGAAAAAGCCCCGAAACAGCCACAAAAAATGAGAAGAAAACAGGGATGTAAACGCAACAACAAAAAAAGTCATAAAACTGAACAGATATTTGTAAAAAAAAAACACAACCAACAAGTGACCAAAAATAAAATAAAGAAGGGAGAAAAACTCAACCAAAATGTGACAAAATTAGGAAAAAAATGTGACAAAAATTGGGAAAAAAAGTGACAAAAAATCAACAAATATTTGACAAAAACTCAACCAACAAGTGACCAAAAATTTGAAAAAAATGTGTCAAAAATGTGACAAAATTGGAAAAAAATGTGACAAAAAATCAACAAAAATGTGACAAAATTGGAAAAAAAATCAACAAAAAAAATGACAAAAACTCAACAAAAAAGTGACAAAAATTCAACAAATATTTGACAAAAACTCAACCAAAATTAAAAAAAAAAAAATGAGAGAAAAACTCAACCAAAATGTGACAAAAATTTGAAAAAAATGTGACAAAATGTGACAAAAAATCAACAAAAATGTGACAAAAAGTCAACCAACAAGTGACCAAAAATTTATTATAAATGTGAGAAAAACTCAACAAAAATTAGAAGAAAAAAAAAAAAAAAAAAAAAAGGTGACACAACACAGCAACAACTCAAGGAAAAATATCAATTTTGTGGGTCTTAGCTTTCAAATGAGGTGTTACACAGACCTACAACCAAAGAGGGCAGCATGCATTCGGTTTAGGCAGGTGGTAAGAGGTTAATTGTATTTCATGTTTATTGCAACTTCATGTTTTGATCCTTACAAAGGGCTTCTTTCTGCACATTCTTTGCTTTTATTTTTTGCAAAGAGTTTGTGAAAGTTGAAGCTGTTTGTCGTGTCCAAACTCATTCATTCCTAACATTCTTTAAGCATTTCTAACGTTCCAATTCTGTACAAGGATGAGTTTATGAACATGTTTCGCAACTTCCAGCTAAAAGTAACGAGGCTTCTTCGCACTATGATTTTCTGAGTCCATATTGTGAATTCACATTGTTATACAGTCAAACAACAGTAAGATAATCATATAGAGCTGGGTGATACTGACAAAAATGAATAGTTTCTCTAAATTTGTATCGCTTTGTCCTCAACAGACAATGCAAGAGCAGAGAAGAACACTTTCCTGATTGTTCCCCTAATTTTTTTTCTAAAATTTACTTAATTTTTTCCTCATTATTACTCTATTTGTTTTCATCCTAATTCTCGCATGTTTTCCCTTATTTTTTCCCAGTTTTTTTCCTAATTGTTCCTTTTTTTCTTCCTAATTTTTTCCCTCCTATTTTTTCTTCTCTCTTCTTTCTCTACTTTCCCCTTTTTTCATTTGTTTTCCCACATTTCCTGACACTGTGGATAAACTCAGTGTTGCAAATTTGCATAACTTCTGCCAACCAGCGCTTTCTATACAGTATATCCTGTATGTAGAGGATATATTGGCCTGCTCTGTATATACATAATCCTCATCAGCATCAGTAAGAGTTCAGCGTGTGCTCATAACGTAAGGCAGGGGTCGGCAAGTTTACTCGACCGATTTTCTTCATAGTAAAAAGACCGAGGGCCGAATCTGACAATTTCACCTAAAAGTAAAGCTCACAAATGCCAGTGCTGTGCATCATATATGACCTCATTAGGTGCTCTGTTTGGAAATGTTTAAGTAATTAACAGTATTTCTCATATTTTTACAGTACTTAACCAATTAAAGGAACAGGCCACCGTTTTTACATACTGAGATATGTTCTTACCTGAGCTTAGACGAGTTCTTTAGGACCTGTCTGATCTTCCCCCATGCCTTCAGTCACGTAAACACAGCACAGACGGCGTTAGCATTTAGCCTCTCCCCCTCTCCTCTATTCACCTTATTCCGCCCCGCCCACTTTTGCCACTTTTTGCGTTGTCTCGGCGCCTCGTTGTCCAGACGCTTCCGGTCGAGCGCGAAGCCCGTTCATTTAAGCGGAGAACGAGGGAAAATATTCCCCGCTCAAATCTGACGTTTAGTCGATCGATTTGTGTAAAATGTCCGATGTTCATTTGCAGCAACATGTCGACACTGCAGCATTTCTCTGCGCGGCCTGAAAACGGCTTTGTTTTCGTGTAGTGACTGATTTTATGCAGACTTCTCCAGCCCCATGTTAACACATAGGAGAAAAGGGGCGGGTACAATTCATGGCGGCGCCCACGCGAGCCTCCGGAATAAGGTGAATAGCTCCAAAACAGGTCAAGATAGAAGCTACCAAGCTCTCTCCGCGCACTAATCTTCACTTTACTGTGCGGATTTCGAACTACTCCTGGTATTATTACGCCTTACAATATAGTCCCCCCTTTTATCCGCTTAGAAAATCCACATTGTTTAATTGTGTGTAATTATACTTTGTAGTGGAACACTTCACGTAACCATATTTAAATAGGGAAAACGTGGAAGAGCTTGGTAGCTTCTATCTTGACCTGTTTTGGAGCTATAGAGGAGAGAGGGAGAGGCTAAATGCTAACGCCGTCTGCGCTGTGTTTACGTGACTGAAGGCACGGGGGAAGATCAGACAGGTCCTGAAGAACTCGTCTAAGCTCAGGTAAGAACATATCTCAGTATGTAAAAACGGTGGCCTGTTCCTTTAAAAAGCTTCTTGGAAAAAAACACATCAAAAGATTGACAAAAACTAGCGAGGAACTGAGGAAAAATCAGTTTTGACGGTCATAGCTTTCAAAATTAAGTGTTATTCCTATAGGCTGCAAGCTCCAGTCGATCGGCTTTTTAGATTTGGGTAAAGCCAAACTGGAGAAAAAGGGCTTGGTTAAGGCAGGGGTTAAGAGGTTAAACTCTACAACGGTTAAAGTACCTCTGATTTGTGTGAAGTTATTTCTCAAAATCATCTTGAGGGCCAAAGGTTCTATGCTGGAGGGCCGGATTTGGCCCCAGGGCCTGACGTTGCCTACCCCTGACGTAAGGTCTGATCACATACTGATAGATTCCTGTTTTCTTCTTCTTTCAGAGCCTCCTCTCTGTTCAGTTTGTTTTGTATAAACTGCTAAAATGTCGGGGAAGAACTCCGGCGAGCGCTTCAAAGTCGGCGACCTGGTCTTCGCCAAAATGAAGGGCTTCCCCCATTGGCCGGCTCGGGTAAGAACGTGGACACAACAGCTTTGATTTAAACTTTTATATCGCGCACAGGCTCATTTATGTTGTTTTTCTTAGATTTGCAAATCAGACACCGGCTACAAAAAGCGAGTCCCCGTCTACTATTTCGGGACGCACCAGACGTACGTACCCCTGCCGCGTTGGTCCGTGAGTTTCCGCGAGTTTCCGCGTGGACTGAGTTGTTGTTGTCTGTCGCAGGGGAAGCGTCCCGCCCGAGAACGTGGTCCCGTACGTCGGGAACAAAACCAAGTACGGCAGCGGAGTCCGGATCAAGGGCTTCACGGAGGGAATGTGGGAGATCCAGAACACACCGGGGTCGGGAGCAAGCAACAGGTGCGGCACAAAAACTCCCCACGGGTTTGTTTTGTTAAAGTAGCCACGAGAAAACACGATAAATCAAATGTAGATTCTTTCATTTGGTCTGGTATTCTTGTTTATACATCCATGGAAACAATTCAGGTCACATTTCACAGCCATTATTCTTTTTTCATGGTAATGCAACATAAAATTGGTACAACAACAATCCAACAAACAATAATACATTCCATCCACCTCTTAACCCCTGCGTTGAAGTGCATTTGACACATTAGACATATTTTTTGCTGACACATAGTTAACACAAGTGTATTTAAGATTTTGCTAAAGATTGTACCCGGCTTTCTTTAGTCTGACCATTTTTGTGTTGTTTATAGTTTCACTTCCTTATTTTACACTGACTGGAAGTGCCAGATGAAGGCAATTTTAAGCTGTTGCAGTGCCGACCATGTTATCTATCCTCTCCTCTCCCATCCTAACCTCTCCTCCTCTCCTCTCCTCTCCTCTCCTCTCTCTCTCTCTCATCTCTCTCCTCTCATCTCTCCTCTCTCTCCTCTCCTCTCCTCTCCTCGCCTCTCCTCGCCTCTCCTCTCCCATCCTAACCTCTCCTCTCCTCTCCCATCCTAACCTCTCCTCTCCTCTCCTCGCCTCTCTCCTCCCTCTCTCTCCCCTCTCCTCTCCTCTCTCTCCTCTCTCCTCTCATCTCTCCTCTCTCTCCTCTCCTCGCCTCTCCTCTCCCATCCTAACCTCTCCTCTCTCTCCTCTCTCCTCTCTCTCATCTCTCTTCTCTCTCCTCTCATCTCTCCTCTCTTCTCTCCTCTCTCTCCTCTCTCTCATCTCTCATCTCTCCTCTCATCTCTCCTCTCTTCTCTCCTCTCTCTCCTCTCTCATCTCTCATCTCTCCTCTCATCTCTCCTCTCATCTCTCCTCTCTTCTCTCCTCTCTCTCATCTCTCATCTATCATCTCTCCTCTCTCTCCTCTCCTCGCCTCTCCTCTCCCATCCTAACCTCTCCTCTCTCTCCTCTCTCCTCTCATCTCTCCTCTCATCTCTCCTCTCATCTCTCCTCTCTCTCCTCTCATCTCTCCTCTCTCCTCTCATCTCTCCTCTCTCCTCTCTTCTCATCTCCTCTCATCTCTCCTCTCTCTCCTCTCATCTCTCCTCTCTCTCCTCTCATCTCTCCTCTCTCTCCTCTCATCTCTCCTCTCTCTCCTCTCATCTCTCCTCTCTCCTCTCCTCTCCTCTCATCTCCTCTCATCTCTCCTCTCTCTCCTCTCATCTCTCCTCTCTCTCCTCTCATCTCTCCTCTCATCTCTCCTCTCTCTCCTCTCATCTCTCCTCTCATCTCTCCCTCTCTCCCCTCTCTCCTCTCCTTTCCTAATATGTATATCTGTTCACTTTATGGTTAAACTGGGTTTTGATTCATGTATTTTATAAGACAGGTGTAAATCTTGTCTCTTTTGTTTCTACAGAAGCCAAAAGTGCAGACCCCTCCGAAAACTCCAGCTCCAAAACCAACTCCTAAATCTCCAAACGCCAAAGCCACTCCCACTAAAACTCCCGCCAAAACTCCCGCCAAAACCCCCGCTAAAGACGCTAACGACAACAAACCGACCCCGAAGTCCCGAGCCCAGACTCCGCGAGCCGCCGGGTGGAGCCGAAGAAGCGCCAAGGCCGAGAAACCGACGAGTGTGGAGGAACCTGCCGAAGAAGAGCCGCAGAAGAAGAGAAAACAGGAAGAGGAGCCGGTGACGAGGGGGACGCAAGCGGCGCAAGCAGGAAGACGACACGCAAAACCAGGAAGTGGTCGCAGGAGTCGCGGAAGCTGAGGCCGAAAAGCAAGATGGCGGAGAGGCGGGTAAAGGAGGAGTGAAAAGGAAGCGAGGAGAAGAAGAGGGAGAAGGGGGAGCAGAAGCAAAGACGGGAGAGGAAAAGAAAGATGGAGAGAAGGAAGGAGACAGTAAAGAAGGGAAGGATGAGGAGGAGACGAAGGAGAGGAAAGATGAGGAGGAGGTGGGAGGCAGGAGAGGGAGAAGGAAGGATGAGGGAGAGGGAGAAGAGAAGGCTGAGGAGAAGGAGGTAGCACCCAGGAGAGGGAGAAGAAAGGGAGAAGAGAAGATGGAGGAGAGGAAAGATAAGGAGGAAGTAGCACACAGGAGAGGGAGAAGCAAGGGTGACGGAGAGGGAGAAGAGAAGACTGAGGAGGAGGCTGGAGACGGAGAGAGAGAAGGAAGGATGACGGAGAAGAGAAGACGGAGGAGAGGAAAGATAAGAAGAGGTAGGAGAGAGGAGAGGGAGAAGAAAGGATGACAAAGAGGGAGAAGAGAAGACTGAGGAGGAGGCAGGAGACGGGAGAGGGAGAAGGAAGGATGAAGAAAAGATGGAGGAGAAGAAGGATAAGGAGGAGGTAGCACACAGGAGAGGAAGAAGAAAGGATGAGGAAGAAAAGAAGATGGAGGAGAAGAAAGATGAGGAGGAGGTAGCACACAGGAGAGGAAGAAGAAAGGATGAGGAAGAAAAGAAGATGGAGGAGAAGAAAGATGAGGAGGAGGTAGCACACAGGAGAGGGAGAAGGAAGGAGGAGGAAGAAAAGAAAATGGAGGAGAAGAAAGATAAGAAGGAGGTAGCACACAGGAGAGGGAGAAGGAAGGATGAGGGAGAAGAGAAGACAGAGGAGAGGAAAGATGAGGAGGAGGTAGCACACAGGAGGAAGAGAAGGAAGGATGATGGCGAAGAGAAGGCTGAGGAGGAGAAGCCGAGAGCCAAGGAGAAGCGCGACAAACCTGTGGATGAAGAGGTGAGTTTGAGACGTTTGAGATCTCCCCTAATGTGAGCCTGCTGTTCTGCAAAATCCTCTTTAATATCACATTGTTTTCCTTTAAAATATTGAGCTGAACTTTCGCCAGTATCGCCCAGGCCTGAACTGGTCTCGGGATGTTTATTGATGCGAGTTCCGGATTCTCCTTTTAATGTCTTCTCCTCTACAGCTGTAATCGTATACGGCCTTGTAATGGCTCCGTTAACGCAGACAGGCCGTGCCCTAAAGGCTTTAGGAGCCGGGAGACAGTTTAATGAGCGCCGTGTTTTATTTGAAATCGTTCAGAAGCAGAAGCGGATGGCGGCGAAGAGAGAGAGCGTCCTCAAGTCGCTGCGAGGGTTGATCAAGTCCGGGAAAAGAGCCAAGACGAGAGAGGCGTCCAGGTAAACGATACGAGCCCTACGGTTGTGCCTCGCGGCGAGACGCTGCAGGGCTCCTCCTCCCTGAACGTCTGAGCTTTAAAGGCACATTCTGTAATTCAAATGATCACTCTTTAACAGCAGCTCCACTTTAGTCGCTCCTACAGCTCCAGGCTTTCCAGGCTCCACACTTTCCAGGCTGCTTTTGTCAGAGAGATTTTTCAGTATCAAATTCCATCCAGATACTTTTACGTTTTTTTTTCACTTTGGAATGAGCCGAGTTAGAGCCTTCGTAAAATGGGCAAAGGCATAGCAGTGATCAGAAGGGGCTCCTCCTTTATGGCCCCGGCTGTGAGGAAAATGGTGGTACAATCCCTGGTTTTATCCCACCTTGAATATTGCTCTATCGTGTGGTCTGCTCTGAACGAAACTGACTCATCACGACTCCAGGTCATGCAAAATAAAGCTGCCCGCCTCGTGCTGGGACGTCCATACAGAAAAAGGATCACTGATTTGCATCAAATGCTGTCGTGGCCTTTGCTCCAAATTAAAATACAACACAACCTTTTGTTTTTTCTAAAGAAAACCATTCTGACTGGTCAACCTCAATGTTTGTTTGAAAAATTAAAATATGTCAACCAAAGTCACTCACATGGCGTCGGGCCTGTGGAGCGGACTTGGTCCTACCTCGTCCTAGGACTCATTTTTTAAAGAAATCTGTTTCATACAGAGACGATGCGCTGTGGAATGAGCTCCCAACAGCACAATCTTTTAAGAGAAAAGTAAAATGCTTAATGAAATAATGCAGGATGTTCTGACATTTTTAAAATACTGACACAATTTCTAGCATTTTCAGACAACTTTTACAAGCATTTTTTCTCTTATTTGCACAATAATATTTCTCAAAATCATCTTGGGGGCCAGAGGTTCTGTGCTGGAGGGCCGGATTTGTAGCCTGGCATCCAGACTAATCTCCGATGTTTATTAATTAATAAACAGGAGACTAGTCTGGCGACCCTGCTGCTGGAGGCGGGACTAATGTGGGACAACCGAAGCGCAGCAGCCAATGAGAACATAGCGGATGTGACGACAGAAACAGCGACAAGAAAGTTGTATCATTCGGACATTAACAATGGCGCTCCTGCCACACGGAGTTCAGTAAATGACTTCTGTTGTTTATGTCAGAAAAACTTAAGAATACAAGCATACTGGAGCATTACGTGAAGTGGTTGCTTGTGTTGAAAAACTACAAAACAAAGGCGTAACAACGTGACCCCGTTCAGCGAGCTGCTCTGATTGGTCGGTAGGCTCCATATCGCTGCGTCACTTCCTTTGAAAGCGCGCAATGGAGTGTTGCCAGACCCTCTTCTGTAATGAAGTTGGCGAGACTACCGGATTTGGCTCCCGGGCCTGACGTTGCCTACCCCTGCTTTAGGTGATTCAATCACAGTTTCTGTCCCAGCTTTAATTAGCTGCACTTAGCATTAGCATACAGTTGCTAGGCTAGCAAGTATGTCAAAATTAGCTCAGCGATTGAATTCTCAAAGTTCTCGGTGACATACAGCATGTTCATATCGACTGATATCGGCCTCATATCGGCAATTTTTACACATAAATTATGCCTCGTTTTTTATATGAAAACATAAAATGACACAGACCTCGCAGTACATTTTTTTCTCATATTTATGTCAGTAATCGACAGCAGAAGCTTCGAATCAATATCACCTGCAGCGTCTCGCCTTAAGCCCATTAAGACTCGATTCTGATTTGTTTTCTCATATTTTAGGAAAAGTCTAGAAGCCGCTAAAAAGAGGAAAGAGAAGAAACCCGAGGTGAAAAAGTCGGATCGGACCAAGCGCAAAGAGAGGCTTCAAAAGGACGAGAAAAAGGTCAAAGAGACTGAAAAATCTAAGAAAAAGGACACGGAACGAGGTCAGAAAGAGACGACCAAGGACGCGAAGAAGGAGCCGACCAAGGAGGCGAGGAAGGAGCCGACCAAGGAGGCGAGGAAGGATGCATCTGTCGAGCCCAAGGCGGCGGATAAGAAGGCGGAGCTAGGAAGCAAGAAGACGGACAAGGAAGCGAGTGAGGAAAGGAAAAAAGAGGGTTCAAAGGAAGCGACTAAGGAGGCGAAGAACGACGTAACAAAGGACACGGCTAAGGAGGCGAAGAAGGGCGAAGTCGAGGAAGCGAAGAAGGAAGAGGCCAAGAAGGAAGCGAGGAAGGATGCAGGCGAGGAGGTGAAAACGGAGGAGAAACGGATCATCGGGAAGATCGTAAAAGCGTCGTCTGGGACTAAAATCCACGTCAAGACGATGGGTGGCGGTTCGGAGGAGGCTAAAAACAAAAGTGCCGAAGTCCAAAGTGAGAAAAAGAGAGTCTCTGAGGAGAAAGAAGGCACCAAGGAGGCTTCGAAGAGCAAGGAGGAGCCGAGGGAAGGTCGGAAAGAGAGGACAGACGGGAAAAGTGACAAGGAGACTGCAAAAATGGCCGACAGTAGCAAAGGAACTGCAAAAACGGCAGATAAAAGCAAAGATACTACAAGAATTGACAAAACAACTGTTAAAGAAGCTACAAAAATGGCCGACAAAAGCCAAGAAGCTACAAATACGGACGAAAAAAGAAAAGGAACTACAAAAATGGACAAAACAACTGTTAAAGAAGCTACAAAAATGGCGGACAAAAGCCAGGAAGCTACAAATACGGACGAAAAAAGAAAAGGAACTACAAAAATGGACAAAACAACCCCCAAAGAAACAACAAAAATGACGGAGAAAAGCAAAGAAACTACAAAAGTTGATAAAACAACCAGAGCGGCTTCCAAAATGGCCGACAAAAGCAAAGAGACGACAAAAAAGACCGACCGAAGCAAAGAAACTACAAAAACGAATGACAAAAGGAAAGGAACTACAAAAGCGTCCGACAAAACGGGGAAAGAAGAAGCGAAAGACGTCGGTAAAAGGGTCGAGTCTGGACGGGGAGGGCGGAGGGACGATGGAAGAAAAGAAAAGGAAGGGCCGAGGAAGAAGGCGAAGGAAGAAGAGGTGAGGAAGAGCGGCGCGAAGAAAGAAACCGACAACGACAGAGAGTCCAGGAGAGGCAGGGGGTCCCGAGCCGGAGAAGAGGAGGTGAAAGGCAAAAAAGAGCGACAGAAGAAGGAGGAGAAGAAAGACGGGGCGGCGGCGGAAGAGAAGGTCAAAGAGGCGGAGGTGGAGAGCATCGAGTCGCTGCAGGAGAGGATGATGCGAGCGCTCAGGGAGGAGGAGAGGAAGAGCGAGGGGGAGAGGGCGGAGGAGGGGGCGGCGAGGAGCCCGGGGGGAGGAGGAGGGGGAGAGGGGAGAGGCGCCGGGATGACGCTCACCGACTCCACGCTGCACCGGCTCCACGGGGACATCCGGATATCGCTCAAAATGGACAATCCGGTGAGAAAACACACTTTCAATCTAGCCTTTCTTCTATTCCTGCACAATGTACTGCAAATATTGTATCGTAACATTGGGTATCGGAGTGAATATTTGACACGCTTTGGTGAAAATCAATGTTCCAGTTTGGCTTGATCCAAATCTAAAAGCTTCTTGAAAAAAGCAGCTCCACTGAGGAGAGAAAATAACAACAAACTGGAGAATAGTTTAGTGTAAATCCAATATTCCACATAGAGCTGACTTTATTACAGACGACACTCCCTAAATCAGAGTCTGTGCTGGATTTAACCTCTTAACTCCCACCTGAACATGTTTGCTCCTGTTCTACAAATTCTCCAAATCTAAAAGCTTCTTCAAAATGGCAACGAAAAATGAGAAGAAAAGGAGGATGTAAATTGACAAATATGACAAAAAATCCAGCAAAAAAAGACAAAAATCCAGCAAAAAAAGTAACAAAAATCCAGCAAAAAAAGTGACAAAAATCCAGCAAAAAAGTGATACAAATTCAACAAAAAAGTGACAAAAATCCAGCAAAAAAAATGACAAAAATCCAGCAAAAAAGTGACAAAAATCCAGCAAAAAAAGTAACAAAAATCCAGCAAAAAAAGGGACAAAAATCCAGCAAAAAAGTGACACAAAATCCAGCAAAAAAAAAAGACTTAAATCCAGCAAAAAAAAAAGACTAAAATCCAGCAAAAAAAAGACAAAAATCCAGCAAAAAAGTGACAAAAATCCAGCAAAAAAGTGACAAAAATCCAGCAAAAAAGTGACAAAAATCCAGCAAAAAATGTGACAAAAATCCAGCAAAAAAGTGACAAAAATCCAGCAAAGAAGTGACAAAAATCCGGCAAAAAAGTGACACAAAATCCAGCAAAAAAAGTGACAAAAATCCAGCAAAAAAACGACAAAAATCAAGCAAAAAAAAAAAGACAAAAATCCAGCAAAAAACTGACAAAAGAGCAGCAAAAAATGTGACAAAACAGCAACAAAAAAGTTGACAATAATCCAACAAAAAGTGACCAAAATCCAGCAAAAAAGTTACAAAAGTGCCATAAAAAAAAGTGACAAAAACACATAAGGGAAATAAAAAGTGGCGACAATGGCAAAGAGGAGAGAATGCATTTGGTTTTGGCGGGTGGTAAGAGGATTTAACCAGAGCTAAATGTTGTTAGTGCTGCAGCGTCTGCAGTGTTTACAACATACAGGCTAATGTTGCTAAACTAGCCGCTAACTCACGGCTAACAGTTCTGCCAATTCTCACGCCGTTTTAATCCCAGGGGTTTATTCATCTGTCAAAAAGTCAAAAATGTGACAAAAAAGCACAGCCATTTATATCAGTTTTGTAGGTCTTTCAAATGAGGCGTCACAATGAGATTTGGCTGAAGCTGAACTGGAGAAAATGCACTTGGTCAAACCTCTTTATCTCTCACCTAAACTTAGCACATTTTCTCCAGTTCGGCCTTACTCAAATCTAAAAGCTTCTCGACTGGAGAGTCCACAGCCTACAGGCTCATTTGAAAGCTAAGACTTTCTTGCGTTGTCGTCACTTTCTCGTCATATGTTTTGTGCTTTTTTGTCAAACTTTTGTCGCATTTTTTTTGTTGCCTTTTCATCACTTTTTGATGCGTTTTTGTTGCCTTTTTTGACGCCTGTTTTGCTGTGTTTTCAATCCTCACTTGTGTCTCGTTTTGTTTCACTTTTTTGTAACTGTTTTGTCGCTTTTTCATCACTTTTTTGTCGCTTTCTTGCTGCGTTTTCCTCCTGATTTACGTCTCGTTTTTCAAGAAGCTTTTAGATTTGGGTCAAGTCTCACTGAACGGATCCGCCCAGTGTCTCACTCTTTTCAGGGACATGTTTTCACACTTTAAAACATAATAAAACAATAATGATGTGAGGAATCAAGACGAGACATGTCCTGACAGTTGAACATTACTCATAGTCACGACTGTAGGTGGTTGGAAGGAGGAGGATTAGGATATTTATTCAGATCTGGAGGCTCAAACACATGCATGAACACTGTACCAAATGCTGACCTGGCAACCCTGCTGACTGATGTGATGTGCCTCAGGACGTGAGCGCGTGTCTGCTGGCCCTGGATCAGCTCAGCATGGTCTACGTGACGTCTCAACACGTGCAGAGACACAGCGAGCTCGTCACCACGCTCAGACAGGTACGGCCACTGACTCATTACACCGGGTTAACCATGGGCGGGTTAACCATGGGCGGGTTAACCATGGGCGGGTTAACCATGGGCGGGTTAACCATGGGCGGGTTAACCGTGGGGAAACTGAAAAGTCCATGCAAAGTATGAAAGAGCTCAGTCCAAACGTTGGCGGGAACGTTTGACATTAAATCTAGGGCTGCATTATATGAGAAGAAATACAATACTACTACAGGTTTTAGGTCAAGTAGAATGAGAGGTTGAATTGTCTACACGGTTTTATATTACTGTATGCAAAGCCAAACGTTTACATGTCATTCATATTTGGGAGCATTGCCTTTAAACCGTGTAACTTGGGTCAAATGTTCTGGATTTTTTCCCATAAGCTTCTCACAATATTGAGAACTGGTGTAACTGAGACACATTTTTAGGCCGCCTTGTGTGCCTATGCCTTTTCAGCTCTGCCCATACATTTTCAACTGGATTGAGATCAGGACTTTGTGACGACTTTAAGTCACTTTGTACCAGTTTGACTTTGGGTCATTGTCCATTTGGAAGAAACATCTGCCACAAGCTTTAACGTCCTGACTCTTGAGATGTTGCTCCAATATTTCCACATAGAGTTCTTTCTTCATGATGTCATCTATTGTGTGAAGTGCACCAGCCCCTCCCACAGCAAAACAGCCCCACAGCATGAAGCTGCCCCCCCGTATTCACAGTTCAGATGGTGTTCTCCAAACGTGATGATGGTCATTTTGGCCAAAAGGCCACAGGAAATGTCTCTATACATTAAAGTCTTTATTTTGGATTATGTTTTGGAGTCAGAGTTTCTTCCTGCAGAGTTCCCTCTCAGCCCATGTCGGTTCAGGACTTGTTTCACTCTGGATAATGACAAACTCTGACCAGGTTCAGAATCTTCACCGGGTCTTTTGTTCTTGGGTTGATCTTCACATTTCAGACACAGAACCCGCCTTCTTTCTGGTCTGTGTGATGACTGGACATTTACATCATTGTTTTAACCAAAGAACCTGAACCTTCAAGTGTCTTGAAATTAAACTCAAGGATCCAGACTTGTGTTTCCAAGGTCATGACATCGACATCTGGGCTTTCTCAAATATATAGTAATCTTAGTGTATGTAAACTTCTGCCAAAAAAATGTTATCTCTCATTCTGCTGGCATTTAGCAAATAGAAATAATTTTGAACCATAAAAGGAAAAGTGCATTCTGGTCTTTTTTATATAGTGTAAGTAAACATCTGGTTCCCATTGTACGTTCTTAATTTAGGACGTTTTGTCGACTTGCGATTTTGTCTATAATCCCTCCAACATGTTGCTCCCTCGTCTTTCCCACGCTTATTCATTCACATATACTGACTGTAATCTAAATATGGTCGTTTCCTTTGTGGGGACAGCAGCGGCTAAAGACAGGACAAATATTCACAGGGAGCATGTGCAGACAAAGAGACTGTATTCGTTATTCCGATAATGATCCGTAAATGCGTGTCTGGTTCCTCTTAGCTGCGTTTCTACCGGGCGAGCGAGGCCATCATGGACAAGGCCTCCATGCTCTACAACCGCTTCAAGAACGCCTTCCTGCTGGGCGAGGGCCAGGAGGTGGTGAGCGCCGGCTTCCTGCGCTCTCTGCTGGAGGAGAAGGAGCGCGAGGAGGGGCAGCGCTGGCGGGACAAGCTGAAGACGGAGGACCTGCTGCAGGAGGTGAAGCGGCGCATGGAGCACGTGCACGAGCGCAAGGAGGCCCACGGCACCGGTACTTAACGTGGCTAAAGGTCCTGATGTCTGTGGTAGGGCTGGGTACCGTTCGTTTTTTTTCGATACCACTACTTTTTCCGATACCTATGTTGTTTTAATTGAGTTAAAATACTGTGCATAGGAAAAGTATCGTTCCGGAGGAAGTCCAAACACGGCACATCAGAAAACAGGAGCAGCAGCGTCACCTGTAACTTCATGTTTTGAGCAGAATTCCCACTAAAGCCGTGATAAAAAGAGAGTTCGGACATTATTACCTCCTGAGCTGCAGGAACAGACCAGATCCACATCAGGAGCGTTTACTGAAGATAAACTTTTCTAAACTCACTGAGCTGTTGGACAGTGAAAGCTCCTCACACGTCACAGATCTGTTACATAGTGAGAGCGCTCACTCTGTCACTGACAATGCACCATAACTGTTCCAAACATGGCTAATGCAGAGTGAGCCTCACCTTTTCCACAAACACTTTGATCCCAAATGCTCCGGTGCAGCTGGAGTTTAAACAACAGCAGTAACTTCAGGCTCTGCGGCTAAAGCTAAAGAGTTTCTTGTTGTCACTATCGTGTTGTCACTGCTTTTCTTTTTGTCTAAGAGTTTATTTTCTTATTCAGTCCAGGTTTAGTCCTGTTTTTTAAGCAGTTTACTGTAAGTCCTGGTTTAGTCCTGGTTTAGTCCTGGTTTAGTCCTGGTTTAGTCCTGGTTTAGTCCAGGTTTAGTCCAGGTTTAGTCCTGGTTTAGTCCTGGCTCAGACCGCGGCTCTGCCATCTCTGATAACGACTGAAGTGTGAGTAAGTTACAGCTTTGCTTCTGCATTTGTGCTGAAGCTGCTCATGAGTTCAGGCTTTTTTAGACTCACTGCGGATCATTTATTGACGTTTGGAGAGAAAAAGTACCGAAAATTAGCACCGAAAAAAAAAAGTTTTTCGATACCGCCCCCGACCGGAGCTTTTCGGTTTAACGGTACCCAGCCCTAGTCTGTGGTCTCTTAACCTTTTGGACACAGTTGTTAGTAAAAGGCACTGCATTTTGTTTCTCCATATTAATTTTAATTTTTTTGCCTTATTTCCCAGCCCCAGTGGAGAGTCACTAGCCACACGGCGCCCCCTTGTGGACTAAAGGACCTCTAAGAAGACTCCATGGTGCTATTTCTTGCATTTCTGCATTTTTACTGGACTTCACCATCTCACGACACTTATTTATTTGCAGTCAACTTCTTCCAATGGCCTTAACTCTTTTAAATGCATTACTTCAATACTACAAACTATTTATACACATTCTTATTTGTTTTTGTCAACAGTTCTCAACTGTATTCACTACAAAATGCTGCAACATCCCAGCCTTTTAGAGAGAGCTCATTCACAAACGTATTATTCTGATGATAAAGCTAAGCTAACTCATGCTAAACTTGTCTTAACATGTTTTTAACAGGGCTAAGCTAACTGGCGCTAAAGCTAAAGGCATCAACATCCAAGCATTAGCTGTTTAGTTAGCATAGACTAGGCTAACTGGTACAAAAAAATAATAATTTCAACCTTTGTCGACCTTACATTTACTTTCCCCAGACATTTTTTTGTTTCTTCGTTCAAATTTTTTTTATTCTGGTGTCAAAGCTAAGCTAACTTGTGCTAAACTTGTCTTAACATGTTTTTAACAGGGGCTAAGCTAACTGGCGCTAAAGCTAAAGGCATCAACATCCAAGCATTAGCTGTTTAGTTAGCATAGGCTAGGCTAACTGGTACAAAAACAAAATTATTTCAACCTTTGTCGACCTTACATTTACTTTCCCCAGACATTTTTTTGTTTCTTCGTTCCAAAAAGTTTTATTCTGGTGTCAAAGCTAAGCTAGCTTGTGCTTAACATGTCATAAGTCATTTTTAATGAGGCTACGCTAACTGGCGCCAAAGCTAAAGGCATCAAAATCCCGTTTGCTAGCTTGTAATTGAGTAAAGTAAATTTCCCTTAATTGTTTACCATTTTGGTCATTCAGAAAAGTTATTGTGGTGTTCAAAGCTTACTCAGGCTAAACTTGTAACACATTTTGAATGAGGCTATGCTAATTGAGGCATTAGCTGTTTCATTAATGTAGAATAGGCTAAATGGTGATAAAACAAAATGATTTAAACCTTACTTTTCCCATAGACATATTTTGCTTCATTCAAAAAAGTTTTAATTTGGTGTCAAAGCTAAGCTAACTCATGATGCTACGCTAACTTGCGCTAAAGCTGAAGGCATCAAAACCTAAGCATTAGCCGTTACGCTGCAATTTGAACCTCTGTCTTCCTTATTACACCTTTTTTCCTTGCTTGTAAATTGTTTTTAATTAGCCTAAGCTAACTAAAGCTATCAAAATCCAAGCATTAGCTGTTTCGTTATTGTCGAGCTGATAGTTAGCAGCACATTTATGTTTTCCCCCCTTTTTAAGAGCTCTTGTAAATGTTTAACAGCTGGAATGCTCCACACTGGCTTTATAATTTGAGGAAACCAATAAACAAAAAAAAGCTGTTTCATTAGCATAGGCTAGGTTAACAACAAACAAAACAATTTAAACCTTTGTATTGAGTAAAACCTTTTAATAATTTAATACATTTCATTCATTTTTTGTTTATTCATTCAGAGAAGTGTTTTTTCTGGTTTTAAAGCCAAGCTATCTCATGCTAAACTTGTCATAGCACATTGTTATTGAAGCTAAGCTAATTGGCGCTAAAATAAAATAATCTAAGCATTAGCTGTTTAAGATAACTGGTGCTAAAACAAAACGATAGCCTTATTCTTTCTACCTGTCTGTTTTATCTGCTTGGAAATTTACTACAAATGCTCAAAACCAACTAGCATGAAACATATTCATAACTTTGTAGCGTTTTCGGTTTCAGATTTTAAAAGTTGTTTAGCGACAGATTCAATTTTCTCGATTTCTTTGGTAAAAATTAATGGGATGTTTTCTGCCTTTCCACTTTCAGCCCCATATGAAGCGATAATTTTTTTGTTACTTGAAGAAATGGTTGATGGGAAATTGAGTTCTCCCCCAGACAGAAGCATTAAAGGCTCTTTTGTATCATTACATTCAACAACCGCTGATATTTTACTGTATTTAACTGTCACAGTGTGATGTTTTTTAATGGTTTTTCTCTTTATTTTGTAGATATTTTAGTTTTGGTTGTACGTAGCTGTGTATTTTTCATCATTTGGATATAAAAAATGTGAATTTATAAATGACTACATTTGTTGTGCATTTATTTCTATACTTTGCCTAAATAATTGTGTGTCTGTTTATTAATTTGTTACAAAAAGTATATATTTTTTAATAGAAAAGGTCTTGCTGTTATTACTTCTTTCACGTTGATATCCATTCTGAAATTTGGGGCATTTTGGAATTGATTTGCACATCCCCAATCGGGAGAAATCTATGTATTTAAGATTGAAAATTAAGAAAAGGCATTAACTAGGAGAGAAAAATCCTCCCCATTCATGTTCCAGCAATGTCCTAATGTGTAGAATGAGCTCAGACCTGTTCACCACAACCAGGTTTTAAGTAAAATGGGCCCCGGGGCTAACGTTTTTTCAGGGCCCCCATGGCATCTCTCTCTCTACAATGAAAGGATAAATTACAAATTTGTTTAATCTGAACATGCAGAAGTAACTTCTCAAACATAGCACTAGTTATAAAAAAAATTGTGAATAAACAGTTTAACATAATGACCCCAATGTGAGCTCCGTGGCCCTCGCGGAGGAACTTCTGCTACTGCCAGACTGGAGATTTTTTTTTATCTTAATGGTGCAGTTTGGTGCTTTCTCGTGCATTTTAACAGACCATATTTTTCCCAGTGTCAGCTCAATGTAATTGGCTCAGACATTGTTTAGTCCTGGTTTTAGTCTCACGTACAAAGTCATCTGATTAAGCCTTACATGTGAGGGAGTCTACAGAGAGGAAACCCTCTCCTTTTCCCTTTATACCCAGGGGCCCTTCAGCCTGCCGGGCCCCTGAGCTTAGCCCCTGTAAAGCCCCTGCATAAATCCGGCCTTGACCACAACTGCCTCTAAAATCCTGTCACTCAAAAAGTTGTTCATTCGTGTCTGAAGTGCCGTCATGCACGAGCTTAATATAGAGACTGCAGTTACGCTTAAGACCTGAGGTGGCAGTAGTGAGCATAAAATGACCAACTTGCTTCTAGCCCTTTTAAGTAACAAATCTTCATTTTCACTGGTTAAAAAGATTTATATAGTGTTGTGTTACTTAATTCTTCATAATGATTTATTCTTTATGTTTTTATGCTATTTTCTTCAGCTTTGTTTTCCATAACTGTCACAACTGAAACATGAATCAAACTCTTTAACCTCTTAAAGAGGGGGTATTATGCTTTTTTCAGCCACATAGCACCAGTCTATATCACACTACAATGATGACGAAACCTTCTGTTGGTCTGTCAATGCAGTAAATTAGAATAACTGCCTTGTATAAAATTGCTCTTTCAAAATGGCGTTAGCAAATGACTTGAAATAGGCTTCTGTCACTTTAAGAACCTCTGACCCTTTCCGACACGCCCCCTCCACACGCTGTCAACACTCCGCTCGTTGTCTCAACAGTATTGAAACTACGATCGGTGCATTTTAATTTTTATTGTTGGAAAGGACCTACTGTTTATCACTTTGTGAACAATGGCCACACAGGATATTATTTGGAAACGAACCTTCCACACCGGACGCTTGGAAGGGGCTCTTGCCTGAAAAATAACTGCTGTTTGGAGGCTCTCTCTTTGCATCTGCCATGCCCTATGGATCTCTAACTATACCCCCATGGGATCTGCAGGAGCCCATACGATTCAAAGACGGACATTATCTGTGCAGGTGGACAATGGTTTTTCGAGGTTACCCGTTAGCTTGTTACAATCGACTACAGCTCATTGTTGATGAAAAGTCTGCAATAAACCACTAATGTGTAAAGCCAGGCTCATTGTGTGATCATCGTAAAGGCTGCTTCGAGTAGTTGCCTGCTTTATTGACGTTATTTGTGCATAATATGCTGCCTGTTTTCAATGAATGTTGTGAAGGTGAAGGTTGTTAGCTTGTCGCGGCTAATAGTGCCTTAGCTCCGGGAGAAAACCACTCGGCAACGACTCACTGTAGATGAAATGTGAGCAATAAACTACACAATCAACAAGCCAGGCTCCGTGTGTGATCATCATAAAGGCTGCTTCAAGCAGTTGCCTGTTTTAGTGACGTTTTCAATGCATAATATGCTGCTTGTATTCAGTGAATTTTCCCGTTAGCTTATCACGGCTAGCTTGTTAGCTCCGGGAGAAAACCACTCGGCTACGACTCACTGTAGATGAAATGTGAGCAATAAACTACGAAATCAACAAGCCCGGCTCAGTGTGTGATCATCATAAAGGCTGCTTCAAGCAGTTGCCTGTTTTAGTGACGTTTTCAATGCATAATATGCTTGTATTCAGTGAATTTTCCCGTTAGCTTGTCGCGGCTAGCTTGTTAGCTCCGGGAGAAAACCACTCGGCTATGACCCATTGTAGATGAAATGTGAGCAATAAACTTCCAAATCAACAAGCCTGGCTCCGTGTGTGATCATTGTTAAACGGTTCTTTATGTGTGTGGTGGTTTTATTGACTTTATTTGTGCATATTTCTCGTTTCCACGTGATGACTCGAGGTTTAGCTTAGCATTAGCTTTCTCCGGAGGCTCTGTGCATCATCAAGGCCCAGCGCAGAACCAGACACTGAAATAAGTGTTCTTGTCACCGGTTTTAATCCTGGGTGTTTCGGTAACAGAAACACTGATGTGTGTCTTTGTAAAAGTCTGCTGTGGCTCCGGTTCACAACACATGAAGCTAATCCTCCATGATGACTCTGTTTACATCTTAGGGCTAGACACTGGGGGGATGGGGGTTCTGCTGAGGAGCAGTGGTTGGTTACTCGGCTGGTGACGAAAGGTCGGAGGCGTATCCTGGAGGTCGAGGGCGTTTCCTGAAGGAATCAGGCGTTTTATCCCTAAAATGGCCGCCATCAGAGTTTCTACAGATTACTCGAAAATACGTGAATGTGCCAAGGCAACACTTCAGGCATGTTTTTAATGAGGGAATGACTTAATAACATGATGTAAAGCTTGAAAAAGTCGATTTTGCATAATAGGCCCCCTTTAACTCCCGCCTGAACCGAGAGGATCTTTTTCCTCACGTTATCAGATTTTTTTCCATCATTTTTTTGTTGGGTATTCAACTCATTTTTGTAACTCTTTTGTTACAAATTTTTTTGGTCATTTTTTCTCAAATTTTTGTCATTTTTTTTCCTTTTCATTTTTTAGTCATATTTTTGTAATTTTTTTTGTCAAATTTTTATAAATTTTTTTTATTTCTTTGTCATATTTTGTCAAATTTTAGTGTTTTTTTTTTTTTTTAATATTTTTTTTGTCAAATTTTTTAATTTTTGTTGGTCAAATTTGAATCACATTTTTGTAATTATTTTGTCACATTTTTGTCATTTTTTTGTCACATTTTTATCACATTTTTGTATTTTTTTTGTCCATTTTTTGTCCATTTCTTGTGACATTTTTGCCACTTTTTCATCCATTTTTCGTCACTTTTTTGTCAATGTTTTCTCACTTTTTTGTCACATTTCCATCATTGTTTTCGTCTCAGTCTTGTTGCTTTTCCACAGCTTTTTTCCAGAAGCTTTTGGATTGGGGTAAAGCCAAACTGGAGAAAATGAGCTCGGTTCAGGTGGGAGTTAAGGGGTTAAGAAGCCTACTTTTTTATTCTTACATGAGCAACTATTTGGGCCACTACTTTTTACTTCTACTTGAGTAAAATTATCTAAAAGCACCGTTATTCTTACTTGAGTAAATATTTTGGCTAATGTGTCAATGGAATAAACAAGGACAAGAAGCAGCCGTTAAACAGGAAGTTAGCATCATCTTGCTAATCAACTCCCGAACTTAAAATCCCATTCCTTGTCTCTCTTTTGTCCCGTTTTTGCGCTCGTTTATCCCGACTTCAGCTGCATTTTAACCCGGGTAAACCGCTGTAAACTGAGCCGGGTCTGGTGGTCTGTGGGCGGGGACCCGGAAGCCTCCATCGCAGCGGGCGGAGGCGTGTCCTGTGGCCGCCTCTCCAAGCTCCTCACTCGGCGTCAGATCACGGAAGAGCCCGCTTTGCCTGATCCAGCTCCGGAGCGGGGATTTTTTTTTCTTCCACCGAGGATTTTTTTTTTTTTTTTTAACGAAACGTAGAAGGAGGAGGAAACATGGCGTTGTCGTGACTTAAAGGCTTTTTTTTCTTTATTTATTTTGTCTGTGAGAAAAAAGGAGGAGAAAATGGCCCACGTCAGCAACGGGACTCCAGCCGAAGAGGAGGTGAGTCCGAGCGGCGGCGGCGGTGTCTCGTAACCCGGGCTGTACTGGAGGGGGGGAAATAAAACCAAAACCAGACTAAAACTGTAGATCAGGTGCAAATCCAAGAATGAAGGCAGATCTGGAGAGGGGAATGATTTGGTGTTGCATAAAGGTGTAGCCTACCTGCGCCAGTGGAAAACAAGGCAGACCTACAGCCTCATTATGGGACAGGGCATGGGGTAAAGCAAACACTGGGCACTAAAATCAATCTGTTTGAATGGAACATGATGCTATAATGCCATTAATTATTGATAAAGCTTTCGATTGGTTTCCAGATCTATGGTTATTGGAGAAAAAAAGGGCATCGCTTGAGTGTTTTCATGCAGAAGTTCATACAAATATACACAAAGATTTTTTGCATTTCTGGTATTGTAAGTAGAGAAAATCTGACTACTGCAACTAAAAGATCATGTGTAATGAAAAGGTTGGCTGCCTTATTGCGGAAGCTGTGCCATATTTTACTACACAATAAGATATTAAAGCGTCTTAACCTCCGCCTGAACTGAGCAGATGTTCTCCAGTTTGGCTTTGTCCAAATTTAAAGGCGTCTTGGAAAAAAAAGTGGCATCAAAAATGAGACAAAAACGTGACAAAATAGAGCTTTGTAGGCCTCAGCTTTCAGATAAGGTGTTACACTGGTCTATAGGCTGTGACCTTGCAGCAGGGGTTGGGCCGGACCCTCCAATTGAAGCAATTGCAGTAAATCATCACTTTCTACATAATTATGCCAACAAAAATGTAACAAAAAATCAACAAAAATGTGACAAAAAAATCAACAAAAATGTGACAAAAATTCAACAAAAATGTGACAAAAAATTAAAAAAATGTGACAAAAATGTGACAAAAATGTGACAAAAAAATCAACAAAAATTCAACAAAAATTCAACAAAAATTCAACAAAATTCAACAAAAATGTGACAAAAATGTGACAAAAATGTGACAAAAAAATCAACAAAAATTCAACAAAAATTCAACAAAAATTCAACAAAAATGTGACAAAAACTCAACAAAAATGTGACAAAAATTCAACAAAAATTCAACAAAAATGTGACAAAAAAATCAACAAAAATGTGACAAAAATTCAACAAAAAATCAACAAAAATGTGACAAAAACTCAACAAAAATGTGACAAAAAATCAACAAAAATGTCACAAAAATGTCACAAAAACTCAAAAATGAAAAAAAAAAAAAAAACATACAAGAGGTGACACAACACAGCAACAACAGTTTTGTGGGTCTTACCTTTCAAATGAGGTGTTACACAGGCCTATATAACAGCCAAAGAGGACAGAATGCATTTGGTTTAGGCGGGTGGTAAGAGGTTAAAAAGGAGCCGTCTGGTATCGATCCGCCCATCCCTAATACACACACAGATTTTTTTGCATTTCTGGTATTGTAAGTAGAGTAAATCTGACTACAGCAACCAGAATACACCCTGGACCTAAGGAAAAGAAGAGATTGTAGTAAACTCCCATGTCTCACAGTGACTAACAACAATAATAACCTTAACCCTACTGTTATTTTCTTCTCCTGTTTGTGAATGCTTGTTGACAATGGCAATAAAGAGACAGGTTTTTATGTTGCGTAAAGGTCGGCAGTCTCTCCCTGAGCCAATGAGGACGACAATAAAGGCAGTTTTTTAGAGATGCGTTGTGAAACTAAAAGGTAATGTGCAATGAAAAGGTTGGCTGCCTTAGTGCGAAAGCTGTGCCATATTTTACTACACAATAAGATATTAAAGCGTCTTAACCTCCACCCAGGGCCGGACTGGGACTGAAAAACAGCCCTGGACTCTGACCAGCCTGGCCCAAATTAGCGTAATTGTGACACTTCCACAAATACATATTTTAACCTCTTGCCCCCCGCCTTAACATTAACGAGTGCATTTTCCCCAGTTCTGCTTTTTATTATTATTATTTTGATCGGTATCATCAGCAAAAAGAGCGGGAAAGGCGGTCGTAGAAACAGAAGCAAAATCATTCATATAAATAATAAATAATAACGGTCCCAAAATTGAACCTTGTGGCGCACCATACTCCATGGAATTCCTTTTAGATTCAGGTTTTTTTATACTGGGCTTTACCCAAATCTAAAAGCTTCTCGACTGTAGATCAGCCTCATCACTTTTCATCACGTTGCCACATTTTTCTCATATTTTTGTTTTTTTAATAATTTTTCTATCATTTTTTGTTTTCTCACGTTTTTGTAGGTTTTTTTGTCCGTGTTTTTCTCACGTTTTTGTTGACTTTTCATCCCCTTTTTCTCGCTATTTTGATGCTTTTCTTTTTAGCTTTTAGATTTGGGTAAAGCTCGGTTGAGGCGGGACTGGTGGCCCTTCTGTGCTCTTCCAGAATGGACACATGGCCAGTCCGCCCCTGCCTCCGCCTGAACTGAGCAGATGTTCTCCAGTTTGGCTTTGTCCAAATCTAAAGGCGTCTTGAAAAAAAAGTGGCATCAAAAATGAGACAAAAACGTGACAAAATAGAGCTTTGTAGGCCTTAGCTTTCAAATAAGGTGTTACACTGGTCTATAGGCGGTGACCTTACAGCAGGGTCGGCAGGTTTGCTCGGTGGAGCTGGTTTTCTTCATCGTCAAAAGACCGAGGGCCGGACCCTCAAATTGAAGCAATCGAAGTAAAGCATCACTTTCTACATATGCCAGTGTTGTACATCATATACACTGGGAAAATGTCCGTCGTAAATTACATAAATTACTTAAAATCGCTTGAATAAAGGGTTTTTTATGTTAGATTTGAGTTTGAACTCATCTAAGATCAGATAAAAACACCAATGGAACAAATAGAAATCCCACTGGAAATCAAACAAATTAACTTTTCTGTAAAAGATATTTATTTTTCACTTGAAATTATACAAAATAATAATAATAAACTTGTGCTTGTTCCTTTGGCAAGAATAGGTTTTATCTGCTTTAAGGCCAGACCTAATCCACTCAATCTTTAGATTTAATCATTTAATTCAAGTAGATTTAAGTCATTTCTTAGTTTTCTTAGAGTATTCTTTAGGATTATGGCCTAAGGATGCTCTGCTAAGATATTTTAGGATTTTAGGAATTGCCAGTATTTTTCACATTTCTAAAGTACTTTAACAGGCATTTCATCTCTGATTTGGGTCATAATATTTCTCAAAATCATCTCGAGGGCCAGAGTTTGATGATGGAGGGCCGGTTTTGGCCCCGGGCCTGACGTTGCCGACCCCTGCCTGACAGTACACATTCTGCTCAGAAGGAGTGAACTGAAGCAAGAATCTTATGAGCCCCAACCCCCAAACTCAATGCAATAAAACAAAGTACATTTCACAATTAAACTACAACAAGGAAACATCAGCAAAAACATGGATAATAATCCCATCACTATCTGATCATTACAGAGTGGCCAATTACAAGATGGCAGCTACATTATGGGATTTACATCACTGAAACTCATGCACTTAAAGCTGGACTGGAGAAAATGCGCTCGGTGAAGAGGTTAAAATGCAAAAAATCATCAGAAATATAATTTACATGGCTTTGTCGCTGAAAAATAAATTTATCCTGATAATATTGCATCCATACACCTTCCACAGTTACTTTCCCCCCCAATATTTCCCCCATGTTTTTATTTTTTCTTTCCCAATTTCTCCCCCATTTCATCCCCAATTTTTCCCCATTTCTTGACATTGAAGATAAACTCGTTATTGTAAATTTGCGTATCTTATAAACTAGGGATGCACGATAATATCGGCCGCCGATAATTATCGGCATTTATCGGCATTTTGGCGCCATCTCCGATAAGCCAATAAAAAAAAAATTGGCCGATAATTAGCGGCGCCGCCCCGCACGTCCTGCAGCCCGGAGCTGCTGCAGACTCAGGACAGCACGTTTACAGCAGCAGATACAAGCTCTCCACGGCCGACTTCTGCACTGCTTTAGCTGAAAACACGACGAGTATTCCAGCGAAACAGCTGTGCAGAAGAGTGTTTCGACTTTTTACATCGAAGTAACTTCAACATTAGCACCGCAACAAAATGAGAAAAAGGACGAGGAAATGTGAACCGCGGATCCGCTCATGTGAGTTACATTGATGAAATGAGCCACACGCGCTGCCACATCACTTTTCTCTCATGTCAGAGACGCCTCTAGACTCAGTGAAATACTGTAATACTGTCTATATTCCAGTATTGTAAATAAGAATTCATTAGTATGATGTCAACAAAAAGAAAAACACAAGGAAGGAAGTAGTAGTAGTAGGTTTTTTTTAATCAGATGTGACACATCATGTGAGCAGAGACAGAGAGAGAGGTGAGACTCAAACCCAAAGTAAAACTCATTATTTGATTTATATTTATACACTTGTTTATTGCTTGGTAGAGTTAATACATTTTGGGCAGAACTGTGAACTGTTACATTGAGTTCTTGTCACAAAATAAAGTGCAAATATATAAACATAGTTATCGGTGTCATTATCGGTATCGGGACATGCGGAATTATCGGTTATCGGTTCAAATTGGCATTATTGTGCATCACTATTGTAGACAGCTTTTTCCGTATGATCTTGTAGTCAATACATTACCAACATCTAATGTAGTGAAATACTAATCTCGGTCTTTGCCGAAGGAACGACATTACAACATGGTTAAAGCTCAGAAAATTATGTCCACAGAAGAGGCCACTTTACCCAAACCACTTTTGCAAACGTCCCATTTCCCACGTGATGGCGATGGACCTCGAGACCCGGTTTTGCTTTGGCCGTACATAACGTCACGTAATTGCGTAAAATGCCGCACAGCTGTTTTTTTTTTGCCTGGGCCAGACTCGTGTCAAACAAACGTCTCCTGAATGTGAGGGCGGCTAATCTGATTAGCTTCATTAGAGTCAGCAGACTGCGCTGACCAGGCCCACAATGGAGGCCTGTCCCAGAAACCCCGGCACCTGGAGACCAGTTAGGGACTCCAGTTGGCCTCGGAGACGTCCCCTCTAGGTGGTCGGGAAAGAACTGGGTCTCCGGTCTTCAGGGAAGGTTCTTGAGTCGTCTTCTGTTCTCTCTTGGTCTGAAAGAGGAGTCAAAGAAGGAGAATCTATTCATGAACCGGAATGGCGGCTTCGCTTTCACCAAGTTTAGACCAGTCTGAGCTCTGTCATGTTAACGAGGCTGAAACTCGGCCCAGGACAGATCGATGGGCAGGTGATCAGCAGAGGTTCGGGCCGTTCAGACTGAAACTGAATAACGTCTAATGACAGTTTGAAAGAGCCTCTGAGCTTGGTTCATGTGGAGAACAAACATGAAGCAGAGAACCTCGATTAAACACAATTACAATCAATATTATTAATGCAGAGTTGACTAGATTCGTAGAAGAAATTAAAGTATTAAGACGAAAAACGACGACAATTTTTTGATTCTGTTGGTCCAGGGACGTTACAGGAATTACAGGAAGTGACTCGGTTGTTTCAGCTCAAATAAATGATTGTTTTCCTCTCATTTTTTTTATTGCCATTAAAAAAAAGCTCAATGTTTGTCCGATTTTTCCCAATTTTTTCCACATTTTTTCCTATTATTATCATTATTTATTGAAACAGGGACAATGTACAGAACCATTAGTCTTTACAAGAGGAGATGGTTTGTACCAGATTTAGCTCAGCAGCTGTTTTCCATCCGCAGTCCCTGGACAGGTGTGAACATAAAGCATTACAATTACAATCTATAAATCCAATCTACAATAAAATCACTGTATAAAATACGTTCTATGCTTTTCCTAAAAGTGTACACACAAAAAAAACTAAACAATCTCTATAGTTTACTGTACATTCATTAATGCTGACACGACTGATGATCTAAAATGTACATTTTCAAATTTCGAGTAAAACTATTAAAATCCACAGACAGTTTCAGACGGTCTGGAAGTTCGTTCCACTGTTTAATGGAGCGAAACGAGGAGGCTCATCGTGCAAAGGCCGATCTTTTTGGTATGACACAGTTTTTATTTGCAGTGGATCGAGTAGTTCTTGTATTTTGCTCAGAACAAAGTCTGACAAAGTTCTTCAGTGGTGGTGGAGCTGCGTTATTGGTGATTTTTAATGTAGTTCTTAGATTATTGTATAAAATTAGATCACTCAGGATATTGCAATGATGATGATGAAGTGTTGTTTTTTTTTCCTCATTATTTATTACTAATGTTTTCCCTATTTAACCCCAATTTATTCCCTATTTTTGCCCCATTTTTTACGTTTTTTTTGCAGGAAGTGACTCGGTTGTTTCAGCTCAAATAAATAATTGTTTCCTCTCATTTTTTTATTCCAGTTCAGTTCAGTTCAGTTCAAGTTTTTTATTCAGCCATGGTGTTATTACAGACACAATAACAACAACAGCAAAAGCAAAATATTCAATGCTGAATAGGAGCATGAGGAAGACATTGTCTTATAAATTTCATGCCCCTTTTTTTTTTTTCTCCAAAATCTGAGCTGGCTCTGAACAGATGGCTCACCGGTTTTTGATGTGTGTTAGCCTATATCAAGGTACAAATAATACTTTACATCTAAATCAATAACTGTTTCAAATTCAACATTGGTTCTTATGTTTCGTTGCTTTCGTATTTTCCAAGTACTTTTTTTTTATACATTTGATTGAATTGAGTGATTGTGTTACATGATTTTTGAACAATGTCCAAAGAATTCCATAAACTGATCCCTTTTACAAGAAACCCCTTTTGTTTTTGTGAAGTGTGTGAAAATGGAACCCAGAAATTGCCCTTTCTTCTGTTGTTACTGTCTGTGATTAACACAAATTTGTTTTGAATATGTATTGGCACCAACTTATTTTTCACTCTCCACATAATTTGTAGTATTTTAAATTTGACCAATTCATTAAATTTCAAGGTCTGCAGTTTTATAAACAGTTTGTTTGTGTGATCTCGTGGACCTTTGAGAGTCACAATTCTTACAGCTTTCTTCTGGCGTAAGAACAACCTTTCTGTATAACTGGTGCATGCATTTCCCCACACTTCAATACAGTATGTTATATAAGGAACTATTAAGGCTGAGTATAAAAGCTGTAATGAAGCCTCATCCAACGTGTGTTTAACCTTATATAAGATACCAATATTTTTACTAACTTTACCTTTGATGTGGTCAATATGAGGCTTCCAGCTAAGTTTGCTGTCTAGGATAACCCCCAAAAATTTGATTTCTGAGACACATTCAATATTTACATCTTCAATAACTAGTTTTGTACATGCATTTTTCTTATTTCCAAACACCATATAATTTGTCTTATCCCAGTTTAAGAACAATTTATTATAATCAAACCATGTCTTTAATACTGTCATTTCCCTTTCGATATTGGCCATTAATTCATTTAAATCTGTTCCAGACTTGAACACAGTTGTGTCATCAGCAAACAACAAAAAATTATTGTCCTTGGAAGCCTCAAAGATATCATTAATAAATAATATAAAAAGTTTAGGGCCAATTACTGAACCCTGGGGGATTCCACATACAACAGTTCTACAGTCCGAGTTATAGTGTTTAAATTGAACATATTGGTTTCTGTTACTTAAGTAGCTTTCAAGCCATTTGTATATCTGACCCCTTAGTCCGTAGTGTTGTAGTTTTTTCAACAATAGGTTATGGTTGACAGCAGAGGTTACATTAACCGAAATTTCTCCGTCATTTACGGAATATTTTTTACTTTGACGGAAAATTTCAAAGGCCGTCTGTCATTTTGAAGGATTGAAAATCAAGCCTTAACGAAAATAAAGCCGCAGCTCTGCTGTTCTTCAGAGCGCGCGGGTCTCTCTCTCTCTAAAGTTTCACACCGCGTCTTACAAGTTGTATCACTGCCTTGCTCGCTAACTTTCCTGACCCGGGCGCTAACAACAACACGGGGAAGAAAACCACGATGCAAACGCGGTTAAAGGCTAATAATATGGAGCGCTCTCAGGAGTCTCAGGACGAGCTCATCTATGTCCCCCCCCCTCTCTCTCTTTCCCTCCCCGTGTGCGTAGCGGGCGGCGCGTAGTGCAGTGATGGAACTGGTAAACATTGTCCCGTTCACTCACCGTTTCTTATATTCCGTTAAAATTGAAAAAAAAAGAAGAAGCAAATAATAAGCTCCACTTTACATTTGTATGAGCGTAATCTGAGCCTTGATATTGATGAGCAGGTGACGCTCTGAAACTCGTCTCCTCTGAGACTTTTACGCACGACTTTATGCACATTTCTGCTGCAAAATGTACCGTGACTGCTCAGATCAGGTTTAGTTTAGCTCCATTTATCCTGCAATCTCACATTTTTACTAACATAAGTAACATGCAGCATATATATATATATATATATATATTTATTTAAAAAAAAACGCTTATTGAGAGATTATTCATGAAGGATAAAAATTGCTCATGACGGATTTTTTTCAACCCTGTCCTTCAAAATGAAGGAGAGAAATTATCCCGAGCGAAACCACTGGTTGACAGTGTCAAACGCTTTCTGTAAGTCCAGAAATATGCTGACCAGGTACTGCTTCTTGTCTATTGCAGCAAGAATTTCTTCAGTCAAGTGAATTAGTGCAACAGAGGTTGATCTATTGGATCGGAATCCATATTGGTAATCAAAAAGTAAATCATTTTTTTCCAAAAATAAATCTAATTTATGCGTAAACCATTTTTCAGCAATTTTAGAAAACTGTGAGAGTATTGAAACTAAAAAAATTAAAAAAGCCCAATGTTTGTCCGATTTTTCCCAATTTTCTTCCACATTTTTTGCGTATTTTCCCAATTTTTCCTCATTATTTATTACTAATTTTTTCCCCTATTTAACCCCAATTTATTCCCTATTTTTGCCCCATTTTTTACAACATTTGTTTACAGGAAGTGACTCGGTTGTTTCAGCTCAAATAAATGATTGTTTTCTTCTCATTTTTTTATCCCATTAAAAGAAAGCCCAATGCTTGTCCGATTTTTCCCAATTTTTTTCCACATTTTTTTCTTATTTCCCCCAATTTATTCCCTGTATTTGCCCCATTATCCCCCTTTTTTTTTTTTACAATTTTTTTCCTCATTTTTTGCCACATTTTTTTCCTATTTTCCCAATTTTTCCTCATTATTTATTACTAACATTTTCCCTATTCAACCCCAATTTATTCCCTATTTTTGCCCCATTATCCCCCATTTTTTAAAAAATTTTTTACAGGAAGTGACTCGGTTGCTTCAGCTCAAATAACTGATTGTTTCCTCTCATTTTTTTTATTGCCATTAAAAACAGCCCAATGTTTGTCCGATTTTTCCACATTTTTTCTAATTTTCCCAATTTTTCCTCATTATTTATTACAATTTTTTTTCCCTATTTAACCCCAATTTATTCCCTATTTTTGCCCCATTATCCCCCATTTTTTGCAATTTTTTCCCTCATTTTTTGCCACATGTTTTTCTAAATTATTCCCAATTTCTCCCCCCATGTCTTGACATTGGAGATGAACCCGATATTGTAAATTATTCATGAACATAAACTGTCCTTTGGTGAACCTTTGGGCTGGAGAGATTGGTCGAAATCCTCTGTGTTTTCACTTCAGACGCAGCAGGTCCTGGTGGAGAGAGGAAGTTTCGCTCGGAGTCGTGTGGGAGGGAAAAAAAAATCCTTTTTATAAAAGGCTCTTAAACGTCCCACGCACTTTCGCAGCTTCTCGCTCTGAAACACATGCTTCACTTCCTACAGAAACTTCATCAGCGCAAAACAAGGAGATACGGAGACACAATCTGAGGGAGCTTTTTATTTTATTGTTATGTTTGTTACATCTGAGCTTTAGATCTGGTTCTGAACTCTTTATAAGTGAAAACAATTCTAAATCTTGTCAAGTCTGAGCCTGCAGGAGCTGAAGGGAGACGTTGTTGTAAAACTGGATTGAAAACCTCATTCTGACGTCTCCAGTCTCTGAGATTTATGCAGTTTGAAGTTCGATATATTGAGGCAGGAAAGTATCGCGATAAACGATATTATCGACTCTTAACGATACTCGATACTGTCGACTCTCAGGCATAAAATAACAGTAAACCTTTGTTCTGAAAGTGCGTCATCATCTCCTACAATATCACACAAGCTGCAAAAAGCAAGAAATATAATGAAATTCAATTTGCTTCAGTTAGAAATCAAAGGAGAACAAGAAAGAATAACGGGAAAATGGTAATAAATGTACAGACGCTAAATATCGATTCCAAAAATGTATCGTTTATCTGTTATTTATTGAACGATAAGTTGATATAGTGATTATCGTGACAGGCCGACGCAGACTCACAACAGCCTGAAAAAGGTCAAAACTCTGGTTCTAGTTCGGGCTGAACGATATGGACATTTTTAGAAAAATAGAAACATAATACAATTAGGGCTGAAACAACTAATCGATTAATCGACGACTAATCGATTATTGAAATAGTCGACAACTATTTTAGTCATCGATTAATCGTTTTCTGGTTCACACAGACTCAAATAGAGCAAAAATTACATGAAAATTTAGTATTTTTTGATGAAAACCTACTTTGTTTTTATAGCAAGTGTATGAAGTGCACTTTGTACATTGTAAATTTCATGAATATCTGTTTGTGTCTCATCCAATCAGAAGCAGAATCAGCACCCAGAGCCTCCAACAAACATTTACTTCACGTTTACTCCATCAACACGTCCTCAAGCGGCTCCACTTTAGCTTTGTGTGGTACAAAAACACCATCCATGGCCAAGCGACTAATCGATTAATCGTAAAAATAGTCGATAGATTAATCGATTACAGAATAATCATTAGTTGCAGCCGTAAATACAATATATATAAAAGAGTGCAGTTTCATTGATGAAAGTCTATATTGTTTATATCGTTGCTTTTTGGATTTTAAAGAACAGGCCAGACTGAGATATGTTTTACCTGAGCTTAGACGAGTTCATATGTACCTGTCTGGTCTTTGTGCCCGTGGAAGAGCTCGGTCACTTCTAACCTCACCTCATTTGGAGCCATGGGAATACACTGGGAGAGGCCAAATGCGACTGAGCGCACACACAAAGACCAGACAGGTACACATCAACTCGTCTAAGCTCAGGTAAGAACATTTCTCAGTATGAAATAACGGTGGCCTGTTCCTTTAATGTTTTGAATGTTCATATATCGATATGATAATGATATATCTTTCAGCCCTAGTTCAAGTTTTGATTTTTTTTTTTTTATGTCAAAATAGCGACAAAAAAATGCCAAAAATGAGAATGAAAATCCAACCAAAGAGCGACTAAAAGGCGATGAAGAAGTGACAAAAATGTGTGATGAAAACTCAACAAAAAAGTGAGAAAAGCGATGAAAATGTGGCAAAAAAATGTGACGAAAATGCATTAAAAAAGCAATGGAAAAAGTGGCGACGATGCGGAAACAGCACAAGGAAAATGATCCGTTTAGATGAGTTTGGTTAAGGCGGGGGCTAAGAGGTTTACTTACTTCCATTGTAGCCTTGTTTTGGCCCATTTTTTTGTCTCTTTTAGACCAAACGTTGTGTATAATTTCAGCCAAATCCGCAGGTAAATGAGTTTTGTATGTTTGTGATTTCCGCTCAGTCCCTGTAAGACTTTTAACAGCCAGTGTTAACAGCGATTGTTTGGGTCATAAGTCGCTGAGTCAGAGCGTCGCATTCATCTCCCGTGACGACCGTGTTTGTTTACTCTCTCCTTGAACGTTTTCTGCTGAGAAACTCTGAACAAAAGTCATGTGCGGGGCGTGGTCTCAGGTGGAGGTTTTGGAAGGAACACATTTAACAAGTCATTAAATGTATTGTGCCAAAATGACGGCTTCTTTACTTCTGCTAACACCGAAATCAAAGCACGTAGTCACGACAGGAACCGAATGAACCGCTAGTAAAATATTTCTTAAATTAACTTTACAAGAATCTACCATCTTCATCTTCTCTCAGATGATTTTCTTCTTCTTGTTCCTCTCCTGTTTTGGCTCTCGCTGTTTTAAAAGGATGACCTTCACCCACGAAATCCAAGTGAATATGAACATCCTGCACCTCATTCTGAAGCTCTGAAATCTGTAAACTTCCTTCTGATGGCGTGAGGATCAGATCTACCTGCTCCTCAATGCACCCAGTTAACCTCTTAACTCCCACCTGAACGGGTCCCATTTTCTCCAGTTTGGCTTTACCCTAATCAAAAAGCTTCTTGGGGAAAGAAACGCCAAAACAGCCACAACAAATGAGAAGAAAACAAGGATGTAAACGCAACAAAAATGTGACAAAAATTCAACAAAAAAGTGACAAAAATGTGACAAAAATGTGACAAAAAAGTGACAAAAATTCAACAAAAATTCAACAAAAATGTGACAAAAATTCAACAAAAAGTGATAAAAACTCAACCAAAAAGTGACAAAAGCTCAACAAAGATGTGACAAAAAAGTGGAAAAAAAACTCAACAAAAATGTGACAAAAATTCAACAAAAATGTGACAAAAATTCAACATAAATGTGACAAAAATTCAACAAAAATGTGACAAAAATTCAACAAAAATGTGACAAAAATTCAACAAAAATGTAACAAAAACTCAACAAAGATGTGACAAAAATGTGACAAAAATTCAACAAAAAAGTGACAAAAAAGTGACAAAAACTCAACAAAAATGTGACAAAAATTCAACAAAAATGTGACAAAAATTCAACAAAAAAGTGAAAAAAACTCAACCAAAAAGTGACAAAAATTCAACAAAAATGTGACAAAAATTCAACAAAAATGTGACAAAAATTCAACAAAAATGTGACAAAAATTCAACAAAAATGTGACAAAAATTCAACAAAAATGTGACAAAAATTCAACAAAAATGTGACAAAAATTCAACAAAAAGTGAAAAAAACTCAACCAAAAAGTGACAAATGCTCAACAAAGATGTGACAAAAAAGTGAAAAAAAAACTCAACCAAAAAGTGACAAAAATTCAACATAAATGTGACAAAAATTCAACAAAAATGTGACAAAAATTCAACAAAAATGTAACAAAAAATCAACAAAAAAGTGACAAAACTCAACAAAGATGTGACAAAAATTCAACAAAAATGTAACAAAAACTCAACAAAGATGTGACAAAAACAACAAAAAAAGTGACAAAAACTCAACAAAAATGTGACAAAAATTCAACATAAATGTGACAAAAATTCAACAAAAATGTGACAAAAATTCAACAAAAATGTAACAAAAAATCAACAAAAAAGTGACAAAACTCAACAAAGATGTGACAAAAATTCAACAAAAATGTAACAAAAACTCAACAAAGATGTGACAAAAACAACAAAAAAAGTGACAAAAACTCAACCAAAAAGTGACAAAAATTCAACAAAAATGTGACAAAAATTCAACAAAAATGTGACAAAAATTCAACAAAAATGTAACAAAAAATCAACAAAAAAGTGACAAAACTCAACAAAGATGTGACAAAAATTCAACAAAAATGTAACAAAAACTCAACAAAGATGTGACAAAAATTCAACAAAAAAGTGACAAAAATTCAACAAAAATGTGACAAAAATTCAACAAAAATTCAACAAAAAAGTGACAAAAATTCAACAAAAATGTGACAAAAATTCAACAAAAAAGTGACACAAAATCAACAAAAATGTGACAAAAATTCAACAAAAAAGTGACAAAAAAACATAAAAAAGGTGACACAACACAGCATAAACGCGAGGAAAAAGATCAGTTTTGTGGGTCTTAGCTTTCAAATGAGGTGTTACAGGCCTATAGCTATTGAGGACAGCAGGGTTTAGGTGGGTGGTAAGAGGTTAAACATCTCTCTGCATTGATCCGTGGCCTCCATGTCGTGGCACTTGATGAAAAAGCTTTGGCTGATTTGATTCACGCCTCGTTTATTACCGGACAGACGTGTATCAGCGTTTTCTCTGCGTCTCCTCCTCGTGTCTTTCACAGTCTCCTCTGTGTCGCAGTAAATCCACTCACTCAGGAATGTCCCGTCTTCAGCCAACAACCAACAACGCCAACGTAAAGTACACAACACGCACAAACTGACCGGGTCGTGAACTCATTTTCAGTCCAGACGCGTCAGCTCAAACACTTTCAGACAGTTTTCTCCTTAACATGTTAGTCTGAATTGCAGTTTATGATTATTCTCTGACGTTTTGTCGCTTCAAGCCGGAGGTTTATCCAGAAAGTGCCTCCAACATGTCTGTGTCGCTCCCTGTCTTTCCCACACTTATTCATTCTTAAATACGGTTTGGTATCCACGTGTAGCACTAAGGCTGTGGCCGAGATGACGCTGTAATCCAGGGGTAGGCGAGTTTGCATCACGGAGGGACGTTTTTCATCATTGCCAAAACACCAAGGGCCAAACCTCACCATTGTAGCCTAAAGTAAAGAACCATTTTCTGCAAATGCCAATGTTTTACATCTGTGGTTCTAAAGTGGTCTGGCTTCGAGACCTACCACTACCTTAATAACAAGCTATGACCCAAATAAAACTTTAATTTGTCATATATCGTATAAAATATTGTATTTACCACATCTGTCCTTATTGAACATGCCGTAGATGTGATTTTAAGACTGAAATTATGATCAAAACAACCCAATAGTATTAGTTTTAACAGACTCCCGTGTAGTTTCAGATGGAAAATATTGACAAAAGTCCTGACCCGCCAGTTGAGAATCACTGTTTTACATTATATATGACCAAGTGGGATGTTTTGCAAGGACATTTAAAACATACTGACACTATATGTCGCATTTTTAGAGTACTTTAACAGGTATTTTATCCCTTATTTGCATAGTAATAGTTCTCAAAATTATATTGAGAGCCAGAGGTTCTGTGCTGGAGGGCCGGATTTGGCCCCCGGACCTGACGTTGCCTACCCCTGCCATAGGATGACAAGCCACGACCCAAATAAAACTGTAATTTGCCATATATCTAATGAATTGTTGTATTATCCTCACAAGTTTTTATTGAACAAGCAGTAGATATGTTTTTAAGAGATGAAAACAAACCAGTAACATTCATTTGAACAGACACCTGTGTGTTTCCATGCAGTTTAAGATGGAAAGTTTAAGATTTTCTTGGGGGGAAAAAAAAGTTCAATATTAGGCTTGCGACGTCCTGAAAATGGTTCTGCTATCAACTTTTGTGTCCCGACCCACCATGCAGTTAAGAATCACTGTTTTTGACGGAGGAAATTAGCACCCTGTACATTTTGCTTCACTTATATATGTTAACCTGTACAGGGTTTTATTTTCTGTTTTATTTTATTTTTTATTTATGTATCTATTTTTTCATTTTTGGGGACTACTTTTTACGCAAATTTTAGTTTCTCTGCCCATCATAAGGGAAATGGGGATGTGGGTGACAAAAAGGGTGTAAAATGAAAGTGTATTGCATGCAAAAAAGTGCAAAATGCCAATGCAATGTAACACTTCAATAAAAAATAATCACTGTTTTATATATATAACCAAGTAGGAAACTTTTTAAATACTGACACTATTTGTCGCATTTTAGAGTACATTAACAGGTATTTGATCTCTTATTGGTGTAGCAATATTTCTCTGTGCTTGTGTGCTGTAATCCAAATATGTCTGAAGTCCCTCTGAGCAAATCTGTGTAACAAACATGGCTCTATCCATTATTTAGGTGTCGCTGAAAACAGTACATTTTGGTCGTTCTGGTTGTTCTTATGTTTATTTCCCCGCCTGTTCTTCACCTCCAGCGTCTCGCCTGACCTCAGATCAGTTTACTTCCACGTGTCGCTCCTGGACGTCGTGTTGAAAAGCTGCTCCGTCCGCAGACACCTCAGTCAAATCCAGGGTGTGCCGGTGGTTTTATTGGCTTCATAAACTCGCCCGGTTACTTCCTGTTTCCTGTTTGCGGAGGGAAATTTCTCATTTACATACGACTGCACACGCCAGGATCAGGGTTATAGGCCTGGGTTTACTGTGCACAGATTAAAGATTAAGCAAAGGTCATCTAGAAGTCGTCTATCCGTGGCTTATACAGCAGCAAGGCAATCCTAAACATTATATTTGTAAAGCCACGGATGGAAAAGTCTACACATCGTCACACTTCATTTTTTTTTTTCCTTGCTTTTGATGAGTTTTTGTTGTATTTTTGTTGTTTAGTCCATTCTGGTTCTTGTTTAGTGCAGCCTGGTCTTTGTTTAGTGCAGTCTGGTCCTTGTTTAGTGCAGTCTGGTCCTTGTTTAGTGCAGTCTGGTCTTTGTTTAGTGCAGTCTGGTCTTGTTTAGTGCAGTCTGGTCCTTGTTTAGTGCAGTCTGGTCCTTGTTTAGTGCAGTTTGGTCTTGTTTAGTGCAGTTTGGTCTTGTTTAGTGCAGTCTGGTCTTTGTTTAGTGCAGTCTGGTCCTTGTTTAGTGCAGTCTGGTCCTTGTTTAGTGCAGTCTGGTCTTTGTTTAGTGCAGTCTGGTCTTGTTTAGTGCAGTCTGGTCCTTGTTTAGTGCAGTCTGGTCCTTGTTTAGTGCAGTTTGGTCTTGTTTAGTGCAGTCTGGTCCTTGTTTAGTGCAGTCTGGTCCTTGTTTAGTGCAGTCTGGTCTTGTTTAGTGCAGTCTGGTTCTTGTTTAGTGCAGTCTGGTCGTGTATAGTGCAGTCTGGTCTTGTTTAGTGCAGTCTGGTCTTGTTTAGTGCAGTATGGTCCTTGTTTAGTGCAGTCTTGTCCTTGTTTAGTGCAGTTTGGTCTTGTTTAGTGCAGTCTGGTCCTTGTTTAGTGCAGTCTGGTCCTTGTTTAGTGCAGTCTGGTCCTTGTTTAGTGCAGTCTGGTCTTGTTTAGTGCAGTTTGGTCCTTGTTTAGTGCAGTCTGGTCTTGTTTAATGCAGTCTGGTCCTTGTTTAGTGCAGTCTGGTCTTGTTTAGTGCAGTCTGGTCCTTGTTTAGTGCAGTCTGGTCCTTGTTTAGTGCAGTCTGGTCCTTGTATTGCGCAGTCTGGTCTTGTATAGTGCAGTTTGGTCCTTGTTTAGTGCAGTCTGGTCCTTGTTTAGTGCAGTCTGGTCCTTGTTTAGTGCAGTCTGGTCCTTGTATTGCGCAGTCTGGTCTTGTATAGTGCAGTCTGGTCCTCGTTTAGTGCAGCCTGGTCTTGTTTAGTGCAGTTTGGTCTTTGTTTAGTGAGGGTTGGTCTTTGTTTAGTGCAGTCTGGTCCTGGTTTAGTGCAGTTTGGTCCTTGTTTAGTGCAGGTTGGTCTTTGTTTAGTGCAGTCTGGTCCTTGTTTAGTGCAGTTTGGTCCTTGTTTAGTGCAGTCTGGTCCTTGTTTAGTGCAGTCTGGTCCTTATTTAGTGCAGTTTGGTCCTTATTTAGTGCAGTTTGGTCCTTGTTTAGTGCAGTCTGGTTCTTGTTTAGTGCAGCCTGGTCCTTGTTTAGTGCAGTCTGGTCCTTGTTTAGTGCAGCCTGGTCCTTGTTTAGTGCAGTCTGGTCCTTGTTTAGTGCAGTCTGGTCCTTGTTTAGTGCAGTCTGATCCTTGTTTAGTGCAGTCCGGTCCTTGTTTAGTGCAGTTTGGTCCTTGTTTAGTGCAGCCTGGTCCTTGTTTAGTGCAGCCTGGTCTTGTTTAGTGCAGTCTGGTCTTGTTTAGTGCAGTCTGGTCTTGTTTAGTGCAGCCTGGTCCTTGTTTAGTGCAGCCTGGTCTTGTTTAGTGCAGTCTGGTCTTGTTTAGTGCAGTGTGGTCCTTGTTTAGTGCAGTTTGGTCCTTGTTTAGTGCAGTCCGGTCCTTGTTTAGTGCAGTTTGGTCCTTGTTTAGTGCAGCCTGGTCCTTGTTTAGTGCAGCCTGGTCTTGTTTAGTGCAGTCTGGTCCTTATTTAGTGCAGTTTGGTCCTTATTTAGTGCAGTTTGGTCCTTGTTTAGTGCAGTCTGGTCCTTGTTTAGTGCAGTCTGGTCTTGTTTAGTGCAGTCTGGTCTTTGTTTAGTGCAGTTTGGTCCTTGTTTAGTGCAGTCTGGTCCTTGTTTAGTGCAGTCTGGTCCGAGTTTAGTGCAGTTGGTCCTTGTTTAGTGCTGTCTGGTCCTTGTTTAGTGTAGTCTGGTCCTTGTTTAGTGCAGCCTGGTCTTGTTTAGTGCAGTCTGGTCCTCGTTCAGTGCAGTCTGGTCCTTGTTTAGTGCAGCCTGGTCTTGTTTAGTGCAGTTGGTCCTTGTTTAGTGCTGTCTGGTCCTTGTTTAGTGTAGTCTGGTCCTCGTTCAGTGCAGTCTGGTCCTTGTTTAGTGCAGCCTGGTCTTGTTTAGTGCAGTCTCGTCGTGTTTAGTGCAGTCTGGTCCTTGTTTAGTACAGTCTGGTCCTTGTTTAGTGCAGTCTGGTCCTTGTTTAGTGCAGTCTGGTCCTTGTTTAGTGCAGTTTTGTCCTTGTATAGTGCAGTCTGATCTTGTTTAGTGCAGTTTGGTCTTGTTTAGTGCAGTCTGGTCTTGTTTAGTGCAGTCTGGTCCTTGTTTAGTACAGTCTGGTCCTTGTTTAGTGCAGTTTGGTCCTTGTTTAGTGCAGTTTGGTCCTTGTTTAGTGCAGTCTGGTCCTTGTTTAGTGCAGTCTGGTCTTGTTTAGTGCAGTCTCGTCGTGTTTAGTGCAGTCTGGTCCTTGTTTAGTGCAGTTTGGTCCTTGTTTAGTGCAGTCTGGTCCTCGTTCAGTGCAGTCTGGTCCTTGTTTAGTGCAGTCTCGTCGTGTTTAGTGCAGTCTGGTCCTTGTTTAGTGCAGTCTGGTCCTTGTTTAGTGCAGTCTCGTCGTGTTTAGTGCAGTCTGGTCCTTGTTTAGTGCAGTTTGGTCCTTGTTTAGTGCAGTCTGGTCCTTGTTTAGTGCAGTTTGGTCCTTGTTTAGTGCAGTTTGGTCCTTGTTTAGTGCAGTCTGGTCCTTGTTTAGTGCAGTTTGGTCTTGTATAGTGCAGTCTGGTCCTTGTATAGTGCTGTCTGGTCCTTGTTTAGTGCTGTCTGGTCCTTGTTTAGTGCAGTCTGGTCCTTGTTTAGTGCAGTTTGGTCGTGTTTAGTGCAGTCTGGTCGTGTTTAGTGCAGTCTGGTCTTGTATAGTGCAGTCTGGTCCTTGTATAGTGCAGTTTGGTCTTTGTTTAGTGCAGTTTGGTCTTTGTTTAGTGCAGTCTTGTCTTGTATAGTGCAGTCTGATCTTGTTTAGTGCAGTCTGGTCCTTGTTTAGTGCAGTCTGGTCTTGTTTAGTGCAGTCTGGTCCTTGTATTGCGCAGTCTGGTCTTGTTTAGTGCAGTCTGGTCCTTGTTTAGTGCAGTTTGGTCCTTGTTTAGTGCAGTTTGGTCCTTGTTTAGTGCAGTCCGGTCCTTGTTTAGTGCAGTTTGGTCCTTGTTTAGTGCAGTCTGGTCCTTGTTCAGTGCAGTCTGGTCCTTGTTTAGTGCAGTCTGGTCCTTGTATAGTGCAGTCCGGTCCTGTCCTCGTGTTGACAGCGCTCCTGCCCGGGCCAGTCGTAGTCCGGCGTGTGCAGTGAGCGGTGGCGCCGGTGCCTGAGGCTGCAGCTGCTTCTCTCTGTTACATAACGCTCGCTCTCCGTCTATTATTAGCCTGGCTCTGTGTCTCTTTCGCTCGCACTCTGTTCACGACTTCACATCACTGCGGTCACTTCAGGGACACTGCAGGCCCGGGTTTAATCCTGCTGAAGTCTGGACCTGCTTTAGACCTGGTTTAGACCTGCTTTAGACCTGGTTTAGTCCCGGTTGGAGAGAGATGTAACATTAACAGTAACACAAATGAGAGTCAGCATCATTTTCAAGTCTTTAACTATTAGAGGATCATTTAAATGTGGTTGAAAAAACCTCCCAGTGATAACAGTATTTTTTCCTCTAATAAATATAGTAAAAATCTCTATTGTTCCAAGTGATCTTGCAACTCAGGGTTTCCAATACATTTTAAAGCTTGTAATTCACTGAAAATAGGTCATATTTACTGAAATCAAAAGCTATTTCAATTTAGCCTGGCATCCAGACTAATCTCCGATGTTTATTAATTAATAAACAGGAGACTAGTCTGGCGACCCTGTCGTAGAAAAGCTACTGCTTGAGGCGGGACTAATGTGGGACGACCGAAGCGCATAGCAGCCAATGAGAACATAGCGGATGTGACGACAGAAACAGTCACAAGAAAGTTGTAGTCATTCGGACATTAATAATGGCGCTCCTGCCACACGGAGTTCAGTAAATGACTTCTGTCAGCACACACTACACGACTTTTATGCCCGATTTCGCTCTTCTCGAGTCGCGTCTAGTCGAAGGCAGTCACACGGAGTCGGGTCGTGTTGTTTGGGGGGGGTCACGACTGGACTGTTCAAATCGTGTAGTGTGGGCGGTAGAAAGACGTGACTAGACTTCAGTCGTAGGTAATCAAACATGTTTGATTTTTAAGCCCGATTTTGGACGCACGGGAGAAACGTGGGTGATTTTACCCCAAATGTGAATGACAGAGTGATATAAAGACAGAAAAACACCGCCGCGCCTCCTTTTTTCACTTCTCTGTTAAACCAGCGGCACAAACAACTCATTTCATGGCCACAGCCCCACACACGAAACAGCACAACTTTATATCACCAAAAGTTCACGACAGCCACCCTTTCCAGCTACATTTCAACCACGAACAGAGTTTAGCGGCTCTTACTGTGTTTGGAGACGAACTGTTTAGCTTCACCTCCCCGCTTTCTCCTCCGTCTCCTCCGTTATCTCCTCCATCCTGAGATTGACGCCCGTCTCCTTTTCTTATTAAATCCACTGAAATACGTCTTCTTCCTCTCGCCAACTTTTATCTCCATTTGACAGGCCAAGTTGAAGGCTACGTAGTAGCGTTAGCCTAGCGCTGCGGTGTTGTGACATTGTTGACACCGTTGACCAATCGGTACCCGCACACGTTATCCCACGCTCACAAACACAGACCTATCTTTGCGGATTTGGGGTCAGTTTTCGAAGCCGTAGAGAGGACAGACAGTGTTATAAAACATCAGCTGTTTGTCAGAATCGTGTAGTGTGTTCGCTCTTACGATTCTCAGTCGCTAAGTGTGAACCCCAGACGTTCGAAAATCGCACTGAATCCAGTCGTGTAGTGTGGACCCCCCATTCTATATAAAATCGTTTACGACTGGAAAAGTCGTGTAGTGTGTGCTGACCTTAATGTCAGAAAAACTTAAGAATACAAGCATACCGGAGCATAACGTGAAGTCGTTGCTTGTGTTGAAAAACTACAAAACAAAGGCGCAACAACGTGACGCCCGTTCAGGGAGCTGCTCTGATTGGTCGGTAGGCTCCATATCGCTGCGTCACTTCCTTTGAAAGCGCGCAATGGAGCGTTGCCAGACCCTCTTCTGTAAAGAAGCGGGGTCTGGTTGGCGAGACTAATTTCAATTATATTTCAACATAGGACCTTCTTTGAGCAGCTTGAAAATTCTTAAATCCATTAAATTGTAAGTTTTTGGACAGTTTCTGTTTGGATTTCTTTGCAGGATGTCAGAATAGCCTCCCAGAGCTGCTTTTTGGATGAAAACTGCCTCCCACCCTCATAGATGTTTTGCTTGAGGCTCTAAAGGTTCTCAATAGGGCTGAGGTCAGGGGAGGAGGGGGTCCACATCATGAGTTTCTCTCCTTTTATGCCCATAGCAGCCAGTGATGCAGAGGTTTTCTTTGCAGCTTAATGTGGTGCGTTGTCATGATGAAGAGGATTTTGTAAAGCTCAGTGGTCAGTCAGAAAGAGGTCATTTTCACACCTTCAGGGATCCTAAAGGGGCCGACCAGCTCTCTCCTCATGATTTTGGTCCAAAACATGACTCCGCCCCCTCCTTACTGACGTCACAGCCTTGTTGGGACATTGTGGTCATTCACCAACTATCCACTACTCCATTGATTTGACCATCCAGGGTCACACGGCCTCATCAGTGAACAAGACTGTTTGAAAATGAGTCTCATGTATTTCTGAGCAGCCGTTTCTGCTTCAGCTTCAATGAACAGTTTAGGGGAGGCCGGAAACTGCAGCCTCTGGAGGGTCCTACACCTTGATGTTCGGGAGACTTCAGCTTTGTAGCTGCTGTTCTCTTAATCTGATGTATTTGTCTGGCTGAAACCGTCCTCATTTTGCCTTTATCTGCACAAACCTGTGTGTGTCTGAATCATCCACAAATCTCTTATCAGTACGATGATTATGCTTAATCTTTCATGAAATATCGAAGGTTTTCATACCTAGACCAAGGCATTCAACTATTTCACGCTTTTCATCAGCAGAGAGATCCTTTTTCTTTCCCTTATTGCTTGAAAATGATGATCTGCTTAATAAAGTGGAACATCCTTTTTCAGAAGTTTTTCCCTTAACTGGGCTTAACCTGAAAACTAATCATCCCAGGCCTCTGAGATTAATGTCAGTGATTCAAAGAGCCCTGAGATACAAAACCATCCATGAGTTTAATAATTCGGAACGCATTGTTAAGTTGATTCAGTGACATAAAAACGGACAATAGACAGAAATGCGAGAAAATAGAGAAGAAAATGGGGGAAATAGAGAAGAAAATGGGAGAAAATAGAAGGAAAAAATGGGTAGAAGAAAATGGGGGAAAATAGAGGAAAAATAGAGAAGAAAATAGAGGGAAAAAATTGCGGAAAATAGAGAAAAAATTGTGGGAAATAGAGGAAAAAATTGGGAAAAAATAGAGGAAAAAATGGGGGAAAAATAGAGGAAAAAATGGGAGAAAATAGAGGAAAAAATGGGGAAAAAATGGGAGAAAATAGAGAAGAAAATGGGAGAAAAAAGAGAAAAAATGGGGGAAAATAGGGGGAAAAATAGAGAAGAAAATGGGGGGAAAAAGAGAGTAAAAAAATGGGGGAAAATAGGGGGGAAAAGAGAGAAGAAAATGGGGAAAAATAGAGAAGAAAATGGGAGTAAATAGACAAGAAAATGGGAGAAAATAGACAAGAAAATGGGGGAAAATAGGGGAAAAAAGAGAGAAGAAAATGGGGGAAAATAGAGAAGAAAATTGGAGAAAATAGAGAAAAAATGGGAGAAAATAGAGAAAAAAATTAGATTAATGTCAGGGATTCAAAGAGCCCCGAGACACAATATCCATGAGTTTAAAAATTTGGAACGCATTGTAAAGTTGATTCAGTGACATAAAAACGGAGAATAGACAGATCATTCACTCCCTGATTCTGTTTCTGCAGGACTGCTTTGAGGATGCCTTCGACCGGATCCCGGCGTGAGTACAGCTGAACGGTTTGGAGCTGGACACGGTGAGTCACGGCCTGAAATGTAAACTGTTTCTGTTCCAGCACGTGTCAGATGGACCTCCACACGGCCATCCAGGAGACCCAGTGCGCCCTGAACCTCGTCCTCAACAACAAGTTCTCGGAGGCGCTGGACCTGCTCAAGCCCTGGTGAGGAGCCCAGACTCTGTGTTATTACGTTTGATCACAGTGAAGGGGCGAGAACTTCTGTTTACCACACAAGTCCATACGAGTTGTTACAAGCGCTGAGTTTCACTGTTTTCCCCTTTTTTATTTTTATTATCATTTTGCCCAATGTTTGCCCCGTTTCTCCATTTTTTTTTTCTTCTTTTGTCCCTAATGTTTTCTCATTTTCCCAATTTTTCACCCTCAGTTTTGCTATTTTTTTCTGAGCAATATTTTCCCTTTTTCCCCATTTTTCCTCCATTTTTGGTTCTGTTTTTTCCCTTTTTTCTTTCCATTTTTTCCCAACCTTTTCTCTTCCTCATTTTTACCATTTCTTTCCCCCCTCATTTGAGCTCATTTCTTATTTCTAAAATGTTTCTACATTTTTTCCCCCCGTATTCTTTTCCATTTTTTATTATTTTTTTCATTTTTACCCAATGTTTTGTCCCATTTCTTCCTATTTTTTCTTCTTTTGGATCAATTTTTTTTGCTCTTTTCCCCAATTTTCCCCAATTTTTGTCACTTTTTTCCCAGATTTTTGTCCAATTTTTCCCAGATTTTTGTCCAATTTATCCCAGATTTTCCCCAGATTTTTGTGACTTTTTTCCCAGATTTTTGACAATTTTTTCCCAGATTTTTGTCAAATTTTTCCCAGATTTTTGTCAATTTTTCCCCCAATTTTCCCCAGATTTTTGTCACTTTTTTCCCAGATTTTTGTCCAATTTTTCCCAGATTTTTGTCACTTTTTTCCCAGATTTTTGTCACTTTTTTCCCAGATTATTGTCAAACTTTTCCCCCTGTTATCCCCCCCATTTTTGCCCAAATATTCCCCAGATTTTTGTCAATATTTTACCCAATTTTCCCCAGATTTTTGTCCAATTTTTCCCAGATTTTTGCAACATTTTCCCCAGATTTTTGTAACTTTTTCCCCAGATTTTCCCCAGATTTTTGTGACTTTTTTCCCAGATTTTTGTCCAATTTTTCCCAGGTTTTTGTCAATTTTTCCCCCAATTTTCCCCAGATTTTTGTCACTTTTTCCCCAGATTTTTGTCAATTTTTTCCTATTTTCCCCCATTTTATTCAAATGCTTTCGCCTATTTAAAAAAAATAATGATGACAATTTCTCCCATTTTTCACATATTTCTTAACATTGGACATGAACCTGATATTGTTAATTTGCAGATCTTCCAAACATTCTTGCTCTGTTTTCTGCTTCTACACATATTTCTGTATCGTATCGGGAAAAGTATAATTCGAGTATCTGTATTAAAACCATGTATGGTTAAAGCGCTCAGGCCTCGCCGCAGTAACCACGGTGATGATGTGTGTGAGGAAGCTCCCGCCCCCTCGTGAAGGCGTCTGTGTGTCTGATGTGTTGCAGGTGGAGGGACAGCATGTACCACGCTCTGGGCTACAGCAGCATCCTGGTGATGCAGGCCACCATGACCTTTGAGCAGAGGGACATCCAGACGGCCATGGGCGTCATCAAAGAGGCGCTCAGCACCTGCCAGAGGTCAGGCGGCTTTAGTCTGGGTCTAGTCCTGGTCTAGTCCTGGTCTAGTTAATCTTTCAAGCAGGATTTTCATCAAATGAATGTTAAAGAATGTGTTTGTTTGGTTGCAGGTTCAGGAAGAGGAACTCGATGGTGGGCGCTCTCCTCAGTAAACAGACCAACCTGCAGGAGCGTAAGTCCCGCCCCCTCAGTGTGATTGACAGCTGGGGTCTGTGCAGGAGTAGAGCTGGGCACCGTTAGATCTTTAAATCTTTAGATCTAAGTTTTGATGCTTTTGGTCCAGGGACCGAATGAAAGGAAGTGACTCGGTTGTTTCAGCTGAATTATTTATTTTTTTTACCGCATTTTCCCCTTTTACCCACTTTTACCATTTCTTTTCCCCTCATTTTTGCTCATTTTTTATTTCTAAAATGTTTTCCCACATATTTTTTCCTTTTTTTTTATTTTTACAATGCCCAATGTTTTTCTGATTTCCCCCCTATTTTTCCCAGATTTTTGTCCAATTTTCCCCCCAATTTTTTCCCTATTTTTCCCCAATTTTCCCCAGATTTTTGTCCAAATTTTCATGGATTTTTGTCCAATTTTCCCCCCATTTTTCCCCTATTTTTGTCCAATTTCCCCCAATGTTTTCCCTATTTTTGCCCCAATTTTTCCCAGATTTTTGTCTATTTTTGTCCAAAATTTCACCCATTTTTCGCCCTATTTTTGCCCCAAATGTTCCCTGATTTTTGTCCAATTTTTTCCTGATTTTTGTCCAGTTTCCCCCATTTTCCCCCCCTCATTTTCCCCCTATTTTTCCAAGATTTTTGACCAATTTTTCACAGATTTTTGTCCAATTTCCCCCCTATGTTTTCCCTATTTTTGCCCCAAATGTTCCCTGATTTTTGTCCAATCTTTTCCAGATTTTTTTCAGATTTTTGTTGTCCAGTTTTCCCCCAATTTTCCCCTATTTTTGTTCAGTTTCCCCCTTTTTTCCCCCCGATTTTTCCCAGATTTTTGTCACACATATCTCCGTATAGGTATCACTAAAATCAGCATGGAAAACCCAGTATCGTTAAAGTACTGGTATCGAATGTATCGGCCCAGCCCTGTGCAGGAGTCAGTGGAGGCCGTGGGGTTTATACTTAAACGTTCTTTGTTTCTCTGATTCCCAGAGGAGATGCACGCCGAGCTGTGTTACGCCGAGTGCCTTCTGCAGAAAGCCACGCTCACCTTCGTCCAGGTCAGTCTCGTCTTCACCACACGATTTAGCCCCGGTTCTTACCCTGGTTTAGTCCTGGTTTAGTCCCTGGTTTAGTCCCGGTTCGGCCGTGGATTCGCCGTCTGTGCAGCGTGTGGTGGAAACATTGTCTTCAGTTTCAGCTTCATCCATAATTCAGTTTGTTTTGGGGCCGTTTTCACCTGATCTTTCTCTTGCTCCACTTTGAGACTTTAACGCTAAAACCACAAACCTCTTTAAACACCATTTCATCATCCAAAATACAGAAACATTATGTCTCTGAGATCCTCAATGAATAACCTCCGATGTGTCGCTGTTTTCAAAGGACGAGAACATGATCAGCTTCATCAAAGGCGGCATGAAGATCCGCACGGCTCACCAGATCTACAAGTGAGCGTCTCCTCTGAGCCGTCGTCTTTGCCCGGGGAAGCTTTAGTAACGTTTGGTGTTTTCCAGAGATTGTCAGAACGTGCTGAGCGCCAGTCGGGGCGCGGACAGCCAATCAGACGCCTTCAGGCAGTTCGAGGGCGGGGTCAAACTGGGCGTGGGCTCCTTTAACCTGGTCAGTGCTGGACTTTATGTTCTGGCTCTTTACTTACGTGGATGTTTTCTTCATACAATGACTGACTCTGACTTCCTGGTTCCAGATGTTGTCTCTTCTGCCTCAGAGGATCCTGCGGCTGCTCGAGTTCATCGGCTTCTCTGGGAACAGGGTCAGTGAGCTCGGAAAGTCCGGGTCTAAGTTCTCATTTAGTCCTGGCTGAGGCTGGGCACTGTTAAACGATGCCAGTGCTGCATCAGAGAAAGGGTTTCGGTACTAACAGCATCGAAATAATATCTTTAGATCAGAGTTTTGATGCTGTTGGGCCCGGGCAGCATTAAAGGAAGCGACTTAAATTTTCCCAATGTTTGCCCCATTCTTCCAGATTCTTTTCTTATTTTTGTCCAAATTTATTCTAGTCTCCCTAATTTTTCCCCCTAATTTTTGCTCATTTTTGATCACTAATATTTTCCTTATTTTCCTCCAATTTATTCCACATTTTTTGCCTATTTTTCCCTCCCTTTTTTCCTCTATTTTTCCATATTTTCCCCAATTTTTTCTCAATTTTCTCACCAATTTTTCTATATTTTCCCCCATTGTTTTCTTTATTTTCTCCCATTTTCTCCTCTTTTTTCCCCATTTTTTTCCTCTATTTTCCCTCAAATGTTTCCCTATTTTCCCCTACTGTTTTCTTTATTTTCCCCCCAATTTTTTCTATATTTTCCCCTATTTTTTCCATATTTTCCCCCATTGTTTTCTTTATTTTCCCCCATTTTATCCTCTTTTTCCCCCATTTTTTCCCTATTTTCCCCCATTGTTTTCTTTATTTTCCCCCATTTTATCCTCTTTTTCCCCCATTTTTTCCCTATTTTCCCCCATTGTTTTCTTTATTTTCCCCCATTTTATCCTCTTTTTTCCCCATTTTTTCCCTATTTTCCCCCATTGTTTTCTTTATTTTCCCCCATTATATACTCTTTTTTTCCCCCCATTTTTTCCCTATTTCCCCTATGGTTTTCTTTATTTCCCCCCCATTTTTTTCTCTATTTTTCCCCGATTTTTCTCCTATTTTTGCACCATGTCTTTTCCCCACACTGACGTTGTAGATGAACCCGTTACTGTAAATGTGCAGATCTTCCACACATTATGGTTCTGTTTTCTGGTCCCAGAAGACTAAACGTTATTTAAAGTGACCGTCCCGATGCCCGGCCCTCGTCCCGGCTCCTCCCGTCGTCTCCATGTTTCTGTAATCGGCTTCTGGTTGTGTTTTTGGTGCAGAGTTTCGGTTTGTCTCAGCTCAGAGAAGGCGCCTCGAGCCACAGCCTGCGCTCCATCCTCAGCGCCCTGACCCTGCTCTTCTACAACACCTACGTGTCCCTCATCCTCGGTGCAGTTCCTCACTCTCATCATCCATGGTCACGTGATCTCCATGTTAAAGCTTGGTTTGGTTTTCAGGCACCGGTGAGGGAAACCTGGAGGAGGCCGAGGCGCTACTGGAGCCGTACAGACACAAATATCCCAAAGTAAAGACGCTTAAAACTAAATACATGCTGTATATACATCAACTTTAAATGTGATTTTAATTCCAGGGCGCCATTATCCTCTTCTACTCGGCTCGAATCTCCAACTTGAGGGGACATTTTGAAAAGGTAGGAAGCCATTCACTCATTCATTCATTCATTTAAAGAAAATGGGAGAAAATAGAGAAATAAATGGGAGAAAATAGAGAAGAAAATGGGGGAAAATAGAGAAGAAAATGGGGAAAAATCCAGAAGAAAATGGGGGATAATAGAGAAGAAAATGGGGGAAATAGGGAAGAAAATGGGGGAAATTAGAGAAGAAAATGGGGGAAAATAGAGGGAAAAAATGGGGGGGAATGTGGAAAAAATAGAGGAAAAAATGGGAGAAAATAGAGAAGAAAATGGGAGAAAATAGAGAAAAATGGGAAAATATAGAGGGAAATGGGGGAAATAGGGAAAATTGGGGAAAATAGAGGAAAAAATGTGGAGAAAAAATTGGAGAAAATAGAGAAGAAAATGGGGGGGGAAATGTGGAAAAATAGAGAAAAAATGGGAGAAACTAGAGAAAAAATATTAAAAATTAGGGGGAAAAAGAAAAAGGGGAAAAAAGTGTATTTTTAAAATGGTAGAAATGGAAAAAAGGTGAAAAATAAATTTCTAATGAGGAATAAAGTGAAGGGAAAAAAAGAAACATGGGAAAAACTGTAAAAAAAATGTTGAGGAAGTATTATTATGTATAGACGTGTTCATACACATGTTCATACATGTCCCTGTGGTCCCTGTGGTCCGTGTCCAGGCCGTGTCGCGGTTCGAGGAGTGCGTGCAGAGTCAGACCGAGTGGCGGCAGATCCATCACCTCTGTTACTGGGAGCTGATGTGGACGCACTCGTTCAGGCAGGAGTGGGTCCAGGCCTATCACTACGCCCGGCTGCTGTGTGAGGAGAGCCGCTGGTCCAAGGTCAGAGGTCACTCACGCTTCAGACACTCACGCTTCAGACAAACACGACCGCCGTAACTCCTCTGTCTCTCTCTGAAGGCCATCTACGTTTACCAGAAGGCGGCGATCCTCAGCATGATGACGCAGGAGGAGGCGCAGAAGACGGGGGAGAACATCGTCGAGCTCTTCAGGTTTGGACAGAAACAATGTGATAATAATGAAGCCTTTTACAAATGTGGAAGAACTTATCCTGGTCAATGTTTGGCCCTTGATCTTGTTCGGGAAAGCACGGCTCTTCTTTTTGTACCATAGAAGACAGTGGACAGTCAGAAAGAGGTCATTTTCGCACCTTCAGGGATCCTAAAGGGGCCGACCAGCTCTCTCCCCATGATTCTGGCCCAAAACATGACTCCGCCCCCTCCTTGCTGACGTCACAGCCTTGTTGGGACTGTTTGAAAATGAGTCTTCATGTGTTCCTGAGCCACGGCAGCCGTTTCTGCTTCAGCTTCAATGAACAGTTTAGGGGAGGCCGGAAACTGCAGCCTCTGGAGGGTCCCACACCTTGATGTTCGGGAGACTCCAGCTTTGTAGCAGCTGTTCTCTTAACCGCTTAACTCCCGCCTGAACCGAGCACATTTTCTCCAGTTTCGAAAAATTTATGGAAAAGTGGCAAAAATGTCACAAGAAATTGACAAGAAATTGAAAAAAAATGGACACAAAAATGTGACAAAATGTGACAAAAGAATTACAAAAATGTGACAAAAAATGGATTAAAAAATGACGAAAAAATTACCAAAATGTGACAAAAAAATGACATAAATTTGATAAAAAATTGACAAAAAAATTACAAAAATGTGACAAAAAAATGACAAAAAATATGACAAAAAATGACGAAAAATTGATTAAAAAATGATGAAAAAATTACCAAAATGTGACAAAAAAAAAGACAAAAAATTTGATAAAAATTTGACAAAAAATGACAAAACAATGACCAAAATGTGACAAAAAAATGACTAAAAAATTGACAAAAAATTACAAAAATTTGATAAAAATGTGACGAAAAATTACCAAAAAATTTGAAAAATGTGACAAAAAATTACAAAAAAGGTACAAAAATGATTTGAATACCCAACAAAAAAATGATGGAAAACAATGTGATGATGTGAGGAAAAAGATCCTCTCGGTTCAGGCGGGGGTTAAGAGGTTAATCTGATGTATTTGTTTGGCAGAAACCGTCCACATTGTGCCTTTATCTGAATCAGTACGATGATTACGCTTAATCTTTCGTGAAATATCGAAGGTTTTCATTCCTAGTCCGAGGCATTCAACTATTCCACACTTTTCATCAGCAGAGAGACCCTTTTTCTTTCCCTCATTGCTTGAAAATGATGGCCTGCAGAGCCCTGAGACACAATACACCAAACTTCATGTAGGGCTGCTCGATTATTGAAAAAATAATTATCACGATTATTTTTGTCATAATTGAAATCACGATTATTCAAACGATTATTTGTTGCCTTTAAAAAAAATCCATCAAAAAAGTGACAAAAATCCATCAAAAAAGTGACAAAAATCCATCAAAAAAAAGGACAAAAATCCATCAAAAAAAGGACAAAAATCCATCAAAAAAGGACAAAAATCCATTAAAAAAAAGGACAAAAATCCATAAAAAAAGGACAAAATTCCATCAAAAAAGTGACAAAAATCCATCAAAAAAATGACAAAATTCCATCAAAAAAGTGACAAAAATCCATCAAAAAAATGACAAAATTCCATCAAAAAAGTGACAAAAATCCAGCAAAAAAATGACAAAAATCCAGCAAAAAAGTGACAAAAATCCAGCAAAAAAAGACAAAAATCCAGCAAAAAAAAGACAAAAATCCAGCAGAAAAAGACAAAAATCCAGCAAAAAAAGACAAAAATCCAGCAAAAAAAGACAAAAATCCAGCAAAAAATTGACAAAAATCCAGCAAAAAAGTGACAAAAATCCATCAAAAAAAGGACAAAAATCCATCAAAAAAGTGACAAAAATCCATCAAAAAAGTGACAAAAATCCATCAAAAAAATGACAAAATTCCATCAAAAAAGTGACAAAAATCCAGCAAAAAAATGACAAAAATCCAGCAAAAAAGTGACAAAAATCCAGCAAAAAAAGAGAAAAATCCAGCAAAAAAAGGACAAAAATCCAGCAAAAAAAGACAAAAATCCAGCAAAAAAATTACAAAAATCCAAAATAAAATAAAAAAAAGTGGAATTAAAAAAAAAAATTAAAAAAAAAATTAAAAAAAATTAAAAAAAACAATTATAATCGATTTTTTTCGATTATGCTAATTTTGTAATTGTTTACTGTTGTAATCGAAATCGTAATCGAATTTCGATTAATTGCACAGCCCTAACTTCATGGGTTGCTCGAGTGTTTGCTTCAGAGATGGAGGTCTAAATAAACACGTGCTGTTCCGCAGGCAGGTGGAGGGTCTGAAGCAGCGTCTGGCGGGAAAGTCCATCCCGACGGAGAAGTTCGCTGTGAGGAAGTCCAGACGATACAAGAGCGCCTCTCCTGTGCCGCTGGTCGTCCCCGCGCTGGTAAAACACACTCAGAGCCAAAACCAAACCGAGCGTTCACCATTCAGACCGTGTTCCTGAATGTCTGCAGGAGATGATGTACGTGTGGAACGGCTTCACCATCGTGGGGAAGAGGGCGGACTGCACGGAGGCGCTGCTCGTCACCATCGAGAAGGAGGAGGAGAAGCTGCGGGACGACGCCGGTGAGTCCCGGACCCCGCGGGGGGTTAAAGCCTGTGTTTGAACCCCGCCCCCCCGTTTAAACAGAGAGTCCTCTTTCAGAGCCGTCCGAGTTCCACGGAGACGACAGCTGCCTGGTGCAGATGCTGAAGGGGCTGTGTCTGAAACATCTGGGCCGTCTGCTGCAGGCCGAGCTCTGCTTCACTCAGGTGCTCTCCAGGTAAACGCCCACACAGGCGGCCAAATATGCAAGTTTACAATATGACGAGAAGTGTGGAGGAAATGGGGGAATATTTGTGGGAAAGATTAGAATAAAGAGGGGTGGGGGTATTGGGAAATTGTGGTTAAAAAATATTAAAAAGGGAAAAGTAAAAGACAAAAAATCTATCTAAAAGTACATTTGGAAAAAATAAAATAAAAAGGGGAGGGAAATGGTGAAACATGGAAGAAAAAATGGGGATTTTTTTTTTTTTAAATGTAGAGAAAATGAGGAAAACCTGGGAGAAAAAAATACCCAGTTGAGAAACACTGCTATACAAGATAATATGGAAATTTCCTTTAAAGAGGGGGTATTCTGCTTTTTTTTGTCACATAGCACCTGTCTATTTCACACTATAATGATGAGCAAACCTTCTGTTGGTCTGAAAATGCAGTAAATCAGAATAACTTTGTATAAAATGTCTCTCTCAAAATGGCTGTAGTGAATGTCTTGAAATAGGCCTCTGTCTCTTTAAGAACCTCTGAGCCTTTCAGACACACCCCCTCCACACGCTGTCTGTGGCATCAGTGGGGAGGGGGTTCTGCTGAGGAGCAGTGGTTGGTTACTCGGCTCGGAGGCGTCTCCAGGAGGTGGGGGCGTTCCTAGGAGGACTCAGGCAAACCTATCCCTAAAATGGCCGCCATCAGAGTTTTTACAGATTACTCAAAAATACGTGAATGTGCCAAGGCAACACTTCAGGCATGTTTTTAATGAGGGAATGACAGAATAACATGATGTAAAGCTTGAAAAAGTTGATTTTGCATAGAAGCAATGCAAATTTATAATATCAAGTTTATCTGTAATGCTTGAGATGAAATGATGAATGTTAAAAAATAAAAATAACAATAATATTTATAATAATTGTTGGAAATAATGTGGAGGGAAAAATACAAAAAAAAAGTGTAAAATTAAAAAATGATAGATTTTTTTTTTTTTTTTTTTGAGAAAATAAATATGGGGAAACATTGAAAAAAGAATTAGGAAAATTTGGGTGAAAATGCATCAAAAAAATGAAAAACCCCTGAAAAATCAGGGGTAAATTTATGAAAAAAGGAAAAAAAAATCGGGGCAGAGATGGGAAAAAAGTGAAAAATTAAATGGAGGGAAAATGGGAAAACACTGAAGTAAAAATGGGGGAAATTATAAACAGGGGCAATATGGGAGGAAATATAGGAAAAATGCTGGGGAAAAAAAGTAAAATAAAAAGGGGGCAAATTTGAAAAACACATTTAGGGGAAAAAATAAATATATGTAAATTTCCAATATCAAGTTTGTGATATTAAAAAGAATAAAAAAGAATAGGCTGAAAAAATAGGGAAAATACAGAAAAAATTGTAAAATGAAAAGTATGGGGAAAATAGGAAAACAATCTGGTAAATTTAAGGAAAAATGCAGAAAAAGTAAAATGTGGGGAAAAAATAATGGGGAAATATAAACGGGGGTAAATTTGAAGTTGAAAAAAGCTATATTTTTTCATGAATCACATTTTGCACCTGCCTGATTGAAACCCTGTGATGTTTTTCAGTGAGCGTCGGATCCGGTACGACCATTACCTGATCCCCTTCACTCTGTACGAGCTGGGGCTGCTGTACAAGCAACAGGGCGACTTCGCCAAAGCCGCCACTTACATCGAGAACGCCAAGTCAGTCCACGCTTTACTTCAGCCTTACTCAACTTTGTACCTTTTTACATCTGTATCAAATCACTCACAGCAGGTTCTACTTTCAGGACCAATTACAAGGACTATTCCATGGAGTCCAGGCTGCACTTCCGGATCCACGCCGCCCTGAAGAGCCTCAAAGGGTCTCCAGTCAGCACCCCCTAGTGGAAACTGTTGGAAACAACCTAAAAACAAGCTTAGTCTCTCTCTGGCTTCGTCCACAGTAAAACTTCCCTTTAACCAGAACCGGCCTCTGTGAGCGAGTTTGAACATGAGGTTTTAAGGCGAGACGCTTCTTAGTTTAAAGTCAGAGTAAATAATAGACGATCTATGTTCACCTGCAGCGTCTCGCCTTAAAGGGTCGACTCTAGGGATGCACCGATACCGGTATCGAGTATCGGGCCGATACCACATGCTCGTACTCATTAATGAGGTCCCGATACCAGAAACCGATATCACCTGATGTGTGGCCGGTTAGAAACAAACTGGAGAATAGTTTAGTGTAAATCCACATAGAGCTGACTTTATTACAGACGACACTCCCTAAACCAGAGTCTGAGCTGGATTTAACCAGAGCTTAATGTTGCTAATGTTGCTAACTAGCCGCTAACTCATGGCTAACAGTTCCCCGGAGGCTTATTCATCTGAAAAACTAACCCAGCGACTAAAAAGTCCTCAGAAAATCCTAAACAAAGAGATACATCATGTTTATAGAGCTCCACAGTCCCGCCTCCTCTCCGGTCCGGAAGTGAAATCCCCCGTTGCTTTGAGACCGTATTGATTTGGAATAAAGTCTTTAACTCTTGGGCTGAATCCAGCTCTGTGGTTCTAAAGCGACCGCAAAGTCACACGCAGGTGAAAAAAGCACGTCTGAGATCCATCTAGTTTAACTGCGACGTGTTTATTTATTGTAATTTAGCAAACATATTATAAACAGTGTGCTAAAACATAATGCAGGCAGAGAGTTGACGTTTTATCCATGTCTAACACTGAGAGTAAGAAAAAACGTCAAAAAAATGTTCCCAACGATCCAATTAAACGAACCACAATCATTTTTATTCCCATTAGCCTGATTCAGATTGTTTAATAGTGATATAATATAGAACTTTTCTCTGCAAAGTAAAAGAAACTGGCCGTGTTTGCTGAAAACCTGGTTGCCTTGACCAGCGGGCGCGATGTTGCAATGGTTCTTGGGATACGGAGTCTCTATAGTCAGGAAGTGAATGATGTCACAGCCTTGTACCTTTGCCTTTTCTTCAACATGTCGTCTTCTTTTTGGATTGAAATGAAACATTTTATGGTCACGAATCGCTACAGAGCTGATTAGCTTTTGCGCTGACGTTAAACTCTTAATATTTGGTCGTGTAGACGGGGATTTTTTGCATCCGGAGCAACAGGACCGTGAGGGGCGGGACTGTGGAGCTCTTATATTGAGCCAAAATGAGCTGCAGCAAAACAATCAAAATACTGTTGGCAAGTACTTAAATCAAAGTACTCGTATCGGTTTAGAAAAAGTGGTATCGGTGCCTCCCTGGTCGACTCTTATTAATATATTTCTTGCGTAAAATCCGAAAAGAAACACAGAAAAAGAATCATAAACTAGAGCCAAGTACAATCCTCCTTTTATTGTGGACGTGGTTAAAGACTCGTTTTAAAAATCAAATCAAAATGAAGTCACGTTTGGGGGATATTTCTATATTTACAGAATTATCTTTATTAACTTTTTATTGTGATATTTATTATTTTTGTTTGTTTTCACATTTTTAGCTTTAGCCAGTGCTTCCATTCCACGGTTACTTTACGGAACAATTCACCAAACGTTCTATATTTTTTGACTTCGTCACAGAGAGTATTCTGTTCATTCTTTGGTACTTGAAAACAAACCGCTTTATTTTTCAATACTTTGCTCGATGCATTTGATATTTATGTGATATTATGAAGGACTTTGCTGAACACTTTATTAACAAAAACAAGCCCTCATTGTGCAAAACAAAACTTGCACAATAGGGGCTTTTCTTGACTCCCTCCTCGCGCACAAACCTCCCTCCAGGCCTTACAGCTCCTCCTTTAAAACACTCACTCATGTTGTTTCCTGTAAATATGCTCTGACTGTTGCAAACGTTATAAATATATGAAACAATAAGCAGGAGAGAAGCAGCTTAGTTTAGTCTTTTTCTTTGGCCTTGTTTTTGTAACAATATTTCATGAAATGCAATCGCAGCCTTAAGTATGATGCACATTTTGGCAGCAATATTAAAGCAAAGGTTGTTAGCGTTAGCCGTTAGCGTTAGCCGTTAGCGTTAGCCGTTAGCGTTAGCCGTTAGCGTTAGCCGTTAGCGATAGTGTGTTTCACTTCTTGCTCTCGTCGTCCTCTGAAGTCACCAACAGCCTATATTTTAGTTAAAAACAGCAGCACAAGAAGCCAGGATATAAATATAAGAATCCTCTGCCCCGTATGTTTGAGCGGTGACGTCACAGCTCGACTTCCTGGTTCACAGATGTGCGAGAAACTACAAAAAACTCTTAAAACAACAATCAATATTTGTGAAACTCCACAGAGAGTTACTGAACAGACTTATTTATCAGAACCATGAGCCAAACCTGCTGAACCTACTGCTGTAAAAGTAATATTTACTTTTCATCTGGGTTAGCAGAGATAAATGCTAACCGCGTAGCAGCTACGCTAACCCCGGAAGTACCGACTTTAGTAAATATGACTTTTCTAGCAGTAGGTGCGTCATTTTTGGCTCATGAGTCTGAGAAATAAGTAGGTTCAGTAACTCTCTGCTGAGTTTCACAAATATTGATGGTTGTTTTTAAGAGTTTTTAAAAAAAAAATCTCACATATTTGCCGGTCTACCCGGAAGCAGAAGTTGTTACGTCACGCATACTGGTTGCTGGTATTTTTCCCACTTGAAAGTTCCCAGTTGCGACTTCAGAGCGTTCCAGGTGATTGAAGTCGTATGTAAACAAAGCTGCTAATGCTACAACCGTTAGCTCAGTCGATGCTAACGTTATATGAACGTTTCTTCAAACCAGATCTACAAACATGCGACACAACGTTGTGTTGAAGCTGTGACCAAAAGTAACATTGTCACTGATGTAGTGATTTTGCTACAGTTTTATCATTAGCATCGCTGCTCCACTGGGGGGCGCCATTACTGTCTTCATCTCGTATACGAACTCGTAGCAGTCTTGAGGTTTCCGACTTTACAAGTTGTAATTACCAGTTCGAGCGGCTTCAAGGCATTTTTCCAAGTAGGAAGTGGTAAATTTACCAGTTGCCTGGAACGCACCATTAACAAACGTATAGTCCTTCCTCTGTATCACCAGGGTTGCCAGATCCACCGTTCAACCGCAGAATTGGCCTTACCTAACTGTCCACTAATTTGGAATAAGCTTTTTTTTTAGCTCATTTCTTTATAAAGATCACCATTTCTAACGTCAAAGAGCAGCTTTTTTAGAGAGAGAGGAGCTCACAGCTCAGTAAACTTATACAAAAACACTGACCCACCTGACACTCCCTCTCAGGACAGAAACATCTGCAGGCCCTGTCGTGCACATCTGGCTGCCTCGCTGTGAGTGACGGTGTTGCTGATCATCATAGACATATTTGTGGGAAAGATTAGAATAAAAAGGGGAGGGGGAATGGGGAAACTGTGGTTAAAAACAATTCAAAAGAGAAAAGTAAAAGACAAAAAATCTGGTAAATTTGGAAAAATAAATAAATGGGGAAACGTTGAAAAAAAGGGGAGCATTTTGAGGGGAAAAAAATTCAAATAAAAAAATTAATAGGGGGAAATTTAGAGAAAAAACATTTAAAATGGAGGGAAAATCAGGAAAAGACGGGGGAAAGGGGGAAATACCCACCAGTCAAGAAACACTGCTATGCAAGATAATATGGACATTTCCTTTACAATATCACGTTTATCTCTAGTGCTTGACATAAAAGAAATTGTGGGGGAAAAAAGGAATAATAATTATAATAATTGTTGACAAAAATGTGGAAAAGTAGAATTTTTTGGAAAAATACAGAAAAAAATTGTGAAATAAAACAAAATTATGGAAAAAAATTTGGAGAAAATAATCATGGGGAAACATTAAAATCTGAGTGAGTGACGGTGTTGCTGATCATCATAGACATATTATCAATAGACCGTCATTCCTCACTCCTCCCCGTTTACCACAGTGACTCCTCCCCCCACCAGAAGCGTGTTCCTAAAAAGGGCATAAGGGCGGGATCTCCTCTGTCGTCTAGGCCAGTGTAGTTCGCGCAGCTCCGATGCCAACACTCCGACCCTCATTAGAACCAGATTTAGTTTTTTTCTGATATTTTTGGCCGAGTTTCGCTGTCGAGACCTGGCAACCCCGGCCCCACCTCTCTCTTACTCTCCCTCTTTATCATTAAGGCTTTCACCTGCTAGAAGTTACTGCCCACAGTTAAATGTTACTAATAATGAACCCACTTATTACCAAAGTTTTCTGTTTAACTAAAGGAAGAACAAGCACAACATTCTGCCAGAAACAATGATGAAATAAAAAATACTATATACATCTTTAACTGCAAATTCTGCCTAATATTTAGATTATTATTATCACTTGTGCTTGGACTTTAAAGCAGCTGATTTTTGCTTTTTAAAGGTTATGGCTTTCTCGTTCTGAATGTAACACAACCTGAAGACCAAAAGTACCTGTCGTTTTTTGCTGAACTCATTATTTGTATCGTTTTATCTTTTTCTGATTCCACGTTTTGTGCCTGGATGTAAAAACTGTGTGTCTTTGCGATATTTTAGGACCTATTTAAAAGTGTAAAGTGGAATGTGTCGGGCGAGCTGCGGCGCCGGATGGTTTTCTGTAACTACACTCCGGACGATGAGCTGTTACTGCCACAGGAGGCGCTAGACCTGCGTTCACAGCTCAGTTCCTCGCTCTAACCCCTAAGCCACCGGCGCTCGGCCACAGCTCGCTCCGTCTGTGTCTCCTGTCGTGCCTCGTGTTGGAAACGTGTCTGAGGTTTTGTTTTTTTTTGCATGTTAATCGTGTCTGTTTTACGAAGGTTCTTTTCTTCTTCTTGGCTTCACGGCAGGTTCCACTGACGTTCCTTATCGAGGAACAAGGTGCAATAATAAAAGATATATTACTTGGGATTTGAACCTGTGTCCACTGTTGTTTTCCTATCGTCGCACAGTTACTATTCATCAACTTTCTTTAATGTGTAAAAGTCTGAATCATTTTAAACACGTTCTCACATTAAAATGGTCAAACATGGAACTTTAAAAGCACTAAATAAAACCACATTAATCTCGGTCCAGGGGGGTAAGAAGTTGAACTTTACCCAAATCTAAAAGGAGATAGAGGAGAGGACTGGAGCTTATAGACCAGTTTCATTTGAAACCTAAGACCTACAAAACCAATAGAAACAGATCTTTTTCCTCTTGGCTGCCATCACTTTTTTTAATGTTATTTTTTTAGTTTTTCGCATTTTTGTCACTTTTCCATAAAAACAATGTTTTCATTTTTTTCACTTTTTTCATAGTTTTTTTTGTCACTTTTTCGATTTTTTTTCGTATTTTTTTCATGTATTTTTGTATTTTTTTGGCAGTTTTTTCGCCATTTTCACATCAATTGTCACTTTTTCATTACTTTGTCATTTTTTCTTATTAATTTTGTCACTTTTCCATAAAAAAAGATGTTCTCATTTTTTGTCACTTTTTCGAAATTTCTTGTATTTTTGTAAGAATTTTTTCAGAATTTTTTGTCACCTTTTTTAGTGTTTTTTTGTAATTTTTTGTCACTTTTTTCGCAATTTTTACATCAATTTTCACTTTTTCATTACTTTGTCATTTTTTTCCTATTATTTTTTGTCACTTTTCAGAAAAAAGATGTTTTCATTTTTTGTGTGACTTTTTCGTAATTTAAAAAAAAAAAAATCCTAATTTTTTTGTCACTTTTTTTTATTTTTTCGTTATTTTTTCATCTATTTTTGTCACTTTTTTGTTTTATTTTTGTAATTTTTCATCACATTTTTGTAAATTTTTCGTTATTTTTTCATTTTTTTTTTTTCATTTCATTTTTTCATTACTTTGTCATTTTTTCTTCATATTTTTGTCACTTTTTTGTCGCATTTCGCATTTTCATCATTTGTCTTATTTTTGTCTCTATTTAGACGCTCTTTCCCCAATAAACCTTTAGATTTGGTTAAAGCCGAACTGGAGAAAATGCGCTCCGTTTAGGTGGGGGTTAAGAGGTTTACAAGGAAAAGCAGAGGCCAAACGTCAGTGTAACGTCAGTCTCGCCGGGGGGGGGCAGCAGAGCGGTGACTCCGAGTCAAAGCGCAGAAGAAGAAGAGCGGGTGTAAACAACATGGCGTCGCCCGGTGAGCACGCGACTGCAAACACGAGCGACGAAAACACAGAAACAACGGAACAAAACACGACAGAAACAGACCAGACCGAGGACACGAGCAGCTCCGGACCCGGACCCGGACCTGGACCCGGACCCGGACCCGGACCCGCCCCGGACTCGGCCCAGGAGCGACAACAGGAACAGAAACGGGTCCAAGACGACACGGATGAAGAGTACGTTTCCATTATAACTAATATTTCCATTATAAAATCTACTAAAGGAAAAGCTGCAGGTGTTTTCCGTGACATCACAACATTAATAAGAGTTAAACCTGTGTAAATGCAGATGTTTTGGCTCTGTCTAAGCTTGGTCAGAGGTAGAATTGTTTTATTGCCATTGTAAAAATAAAAAACAAACTGAGAACTGTGAGGGCAAAGTTTCCGGCCCGAGTGCAGGTGGTTTGTAAAGTGATGCAGAGATTATTGCTCGAGTTACTTACTTATTTACTTACAGTCGTGTTGTTCAGTCTGAGCAGTGAGGATGAAGGACCTGAGGGTGTCTCGGTCTGCCACTGAAAGAGCTGCTCAGCTGCTCTACAGTCCCGTGCAGTGTGTGGGAGTTGTTGTCCACAATGGAGAAGGGACTAGAAGAGAGGAGTTGATGTTCTGCCACCCCCCTCAAGTGTAAAATGAGCTGACGCCTATAGGTGGCGCTCACGTGTTAGTTGTGATGACGTCATAATGTCCTCATCAGAGTTTGACAGTGACTGGATTCACAAACCTGACGCTTTATTTTCTACTGACCAACTTCACGCTCACGTTTTTGAATTTTGTCTCCACTTTTGGATGCAAAGGAAATAACTGGATATTAGCTTATTTAAATCGGTTTAGATGCAAGTTAGCCATTTTATACTCACTACTGCCACCTCAGGTCTTATGTGTAACTGCAGGTTCTATATTAAGCTCAGTGCAGGATTTTAGAGGCGGTGAACAAGGTCTGGGCTCATTCTGAACCTAAAGGTCAGCACACACGTTGTTGGAACATGTAATATATAATCTATACATTGAACTTTGAGACAGTTTTTGTTTCATGTATAATCGCTGCGTATTAACCTAAACCTAATACAAAGGAATCTGCAGTTCGCCAGTTACCATAGTTACCATAGTTACCATCAGCTCCACCTGTTCACCACAACTGCTGCTAAAAGGTCTGAAGTGCCGTCATGCACGAGTTTAACCCCTTAACTCCCACCTGAACCGAGCACATTTTCTCCAGTTTGGCTTTACCCCAATCCAAAAGCTTCTGGAAAAAAGGTGAGAAAAAAGCAACAAAACTGAGACGAAAACAATGATGGAAATGTGACAAAAAAAAGTGACGAAAAATTGATGAAAAAGTGGCAAAAATGTCACAAGAAATTGACAAAAAATTGACGAACAAATGACCAAAATGTGACCAAAAAATGACCAAAATTTAATTTAAAAAATTATGAAAAAATGACAAAAATGGGACAATTTTTTTTTACCAAAAAATGACAAAAAAATGACAAAAAAATGACAAAAATGTGACAAAAAATTGACCCAAAAAATGACAAAAATGTGACAAAAAATTCTAAAGATGTGACAAAAAAAATTACAAAAAACTGACAAAAAAATGTATGAAAAATGTGACAAAAAATGGATAAAAAATTGATGAAAAAATGACAAAAATGTGACAAAAAAATGACAAATTTGATTAAAAAAATTATGAAAAAATGACAAAAATTTGACTTTTTTTTTTTTACCAAAATGTGACAAAAAATGACAAAAACATTACAAAAATGAGACAAAAAATTCTAAAAATGTGACCAAAAAAAAGACAAAAATGTGACAAAAAAATTGATAAAAAACTGATGAAAAAATGTGACAAAAAATTACCAAAAAAATCTGATGACGTGAGGAAAAAGATCCTCAGTTCAGGCGGGAGTTAAGAGGTTAATATAGAAGCTGCAGTTACACGTCAGACCTGAGGTGGCAGTACTGAGCATAAAAATGCCAAATTCCATTTAAACTGATGATCTCGTAGCGTTTTACTGGAGTTCACAGTAAAAGAAGGAAAACTTTACTGTTGTAGCTTAAGTTTGATGTAATGACAGGTCTGATAAAGATGATGCAGATGGTGATGAAGAGGAGGAGGAGAAAGAGCGCCCCCCTCGGGTCATGGACACCCCGGAGGACCTGCGCCTCGAGGCCATCGCCAACTCCATCTGCCTCCACCCGAGCAGAGACGTGATCGTGTGCGGCGACCTGGACGGAGACGTTTACGCCTTCGGGTACTCGTGCACCGAGGGGCAGACCCGGGAGCTCTGGTCCTCAGGTAAAGGGGCGGGGTTTAGTTTACTCGCAGGTAAAGGGGTTCTTCATAATCAGGGGTTCTCTCTCGTCAGGGCACCACATGAAGTCGTGCCGCGCGGTGAGGCTCTCGGCGGACGGGCGGCGCGTCTTCACCGTGTCCCGGGACAAAGCGGTTCACCTGCTGGAGGCGGAGTCCGGGAAGCTGGTGACGCGGATTAAAGGCGCTCACTCCGCCCCCATCAACGCGCTGCGGATCATCGACGAGAACCTGCTCGCCACCGGAGACGACAACGGAGCGCTGAAGGTCCACAAACCACAAACCGCACGCTCTGCTTTCTGAAAACCGCTCGTAAAACTGTCAAAAAAAATGTAAACAAAAATGTGACAAAAATGTGACAAAAATGTGACAAAAATTCAACAAAAATGTGACAAAAATGTGGCAAAAATTCAACAAAAATGTGGCAAAAATTCAACAAAAATGTGACAAAAATGTGGCAAAAATTCAACAAAAATGTGGCAAAAATTCAACAAAAATGTGACAAAAATGTGGCAAAAATTCAACAAAAATGTGACAAAAATGTGACAAAAATTCTACAAAAATGTGACAAAAATTCAACAAAAATGTGACAAAAATGTGACAAAAATTCAACAAAAATGTGACAAAAATTCAACAAAAATTCTACAAAAATTCTACAAAAAATCTACGAAAATGTGACAAAAATTCTACAAAAATGTGACAAAAATTCAACAAAAATGTGACAAAAATGTGACAAAAATTCTACAAAAATTCTACAAAAATTCTACAAAAATTCTACAAAAATTCTACAAAAATTCAACACAAATTCAACAAAAATGTGACAAAAATTCTACAAAAATGTGACAAAAATTCAACAAAAATGTGACAAAAATTCTACAAAAATTCAACAAAAATGTGGCAAAAATTCAACAAAAATGCGACAAAAATTCAACAAAAATGTGGCAAAAATTCGACAAAAATGCGACAAAAATTCTACGAAAATTCTACGAAAATGTGACAAAAATTCAACAAAAATTCAACAAAAATTCAACAAAAATTCAACAAAAATTCAACAAAAATTCAACAAAAATTCAACAAAAATTCAACAAAAATTCAACAAAAATTCAACAAAAATTCAACAAAAATTCAACAAAAAATCGACAAAAATGTGACAAAAATGTGACAAAAATGTGACAAAAATTCAACAAAAATTCAACAAAAATTCAACAAAAAATTAACAAAAATGTGACAAAAATTCAACAAAAAGTGACAAAAATTCTACAAAAATTCAACAAAAATGTGACAAAACTTCAACAAAAATGTGACAAAAATGTCACAAAAATTCAACAAAAATGTGACAAAAATGTGACAAAAATTCAACAAAAATTCAACAAAAATTCAACAAAAATTCAACAAAAATTCAACAAAAATGTGACAAAAATGTGACAAAACTTCAACAAAAATGTGACAAAAATGTGACAAAACTTCAACAAAAATGTGACAAAAATTCTACAAAAATTCTACAAAAATTCTACAAAAATTCTACAAAAATTCTACAAAAATTCTACAAAAATTCTACAAAAATGTGACAAAAATGTGACAAAATGTCCAAATGTCTGTTTCCTCTTCAGGTCTGGGACATGAGGAAAGGCACCTCCATCATGGACTTCAAACATCACGACGACTACATCAGCGACATCACGGTGGACCAGGCCAAACGCATCCTCCTCACAGCCAGGTGGCGCTGACGTTTAACATTTAAGGCTGTTATTTAAAGCAGCATTAAGTCTTTAGAAATACACAGCGTTCCAAACTATTATACAAATTGTACTTCAGTGTCATAAAGGTTAAAAAAATTCAATGTAACTCATGATGTGGACCCCCTCCTCCCCTGACCTCAGCCCTATTGAGAACCTTTGGAGCCTCAAGCAAAACTTCTATGAGGGTGGGAGGCAGTTTTCATTTAAACAGCAGCTCTGGGAGGCTATTCTGACATCCCGCAAACAAATCCAAGCAGAAACTGTCCAAAAACTTACAACTTTAATGGATTTAAAACTTTTGAAGCTGCTCAAAGAAGATGTTTTTGATTGAAATAGCTTTTGATTTAAGTAAATACAACCTCCTATTTTCAGTTAATTACAAGCTTTAAAATGTATTGAAGCGATGAGTTGCAAATTAATTTGGAACAGTGTGTTTTGAGATTTTTTCAACCACATTCAAATGATCCTCTAACAGTTCAAAAACCGCCTAAACCAAATGCATTCTGTCCTCTTTTGGCTGTGTAGCACCTCATTTGAAAGCTAAGACCCACAACACTGATCTTGTTCTTCGCATTGTTGCTGTGTTGTGTCACTTTTTGTATGTTTTTTTTGTGTGACATTTTCGTTGCATTTTTGTCACATTTTTGTTGCATTTTTGTTGAATTTTTGTCACATTTTTCTCATTTTTGTCACATTTTTGTCACAATTTTTATCACATTTTTGTTGAATTTTTGTCACATTTTTGTCACATTTTTGTCACATTTTTGTTGAATTTTTGTCACATTTTTGTCACATTTTTGTTGAATTTTTGTCACATTTTCGTTGCATTTTTGTCACATTTTTGTTGCATTTTTGTTGAATTTTTGTCACATTTTTCTCATTTTTGTCTGTCACGGCAACGGTCACGTGACCTCACTCTGCCTTGTCTGCGTGCGCGCCGCAGCAGGTGCGGGTGAATGAAATGACAATCAGCTGTGCGCCCCGAGAAAACACAAAAAGCTATGGTCTCTGGAGTACAGATCAATCTGAACTGTGTGCTACCACTACGCAGTGTTGTTACGTGTAAAGACCTCCGAAGAAACTGCCGGTAAGAGAAACCCCTCCTTCACTGAACTGTTGAATGAACTGGAGTTCGAAAGTTATCGCTCACACGTAGCGCATGTGTTGTGTTTACGTTCGTGAGCGTCATGGTTGCATTACGCACGATGAACACTGAACACCAATTTATGTTTATGGTTTCGTTAGGACGTATTCTCCGGTGGAGATGTGTTTGGTTGTGTTTATTGTGAATTAAGGAAATAACGAAAGAAAGAAGGAACTTATTCAATTACTTTAAACACTTTGGTTTAAAGGAAACTGTTATACAAAAGAAAAGTAAACGTTAAACAATTTGGTTTAAAGGAACGTAAACAATTTATGCAAATGAATATGTCAATTTATGCAAATGAATGTCAGATATAATGCCTGTGATGGGTTTAAGTTAAGAGAAAATAAAGTAAATAGCAGAAGAAATACTGATGATTTTGTGATTTCCACTTTGCCAATCTGAGTTTAGGAGTTTGATCTAAGTTGTAAATTTTGTGTGTCCATTTGTTAAAGGTTTTTTACCTGCTGGGAACTACCCCAATAAAAGAAACAAAAGAAACAAAAAGTTGGAGTGGTTTCTGTGCTTGAGTAAAGTCCTGCTGGGAGGCCTTGAACATCACCAACCCAATTAAGTGCGGGGTTTGGCGTAGTGACTAAGAAAGGCACTTAACATCGTCACATTTTTGTCACAATTTTTATCACATTTTTGTCACAATTTTTATCACATTTTTGTTGAATTTTTGTCACATTTTTGTCACATTTTTGTCACATTTTTGTTGATTTTTTTGTCACATTTTTGTTGATTTTTTTGTCACATTTTTTTTTTTTTTTTGTAACATTTTTGTTGCTTTTTCCCCAAGAATCTTGTTGATTGGGGTAAAGCCAAACTGTAGAAAATGGGATCCGTTCAGGTGGGAGTTAAGAGGTTAAAGACTTGAAAATGATGCTGACTCTTGACAGTTTGTAAAATCTTAGAAACATGTCATTTGCGTAATCGACACTGACGCTCTCCCCCCTCAGCGGCGACGGGACGATGGGCGTGTTCCACCTGAAGCGGCGGCGTTTCGAGCTGCTGTCGGAGCCTCAGGGCGGGGACCTGACGTCGGTGGCGCTGATGAAGCGAGGGAAGAAGGTGGTGTGCGGGTCGAGCGAGGGCACCGTCTACATCTTCAACTGGAACGGCTTCGGCGCCACCAGCGACCGCTTCGCCCTCAAAGCCGAGTCCGTGGACTGTATCCTCCCCCTGAGCGACAGCGTCATGTGCACGGCCTCCATGGACGGATACATACGGTCAGTCAGGGGGGACTGGCTTTGAGCCGCACGGGTTCTGGATCAGTCAAGGGATTCATGTCCAAACTCGGCCTGGGCGACGCTGAGTAAAATAAATATCTCAATATTTTCAGGGACTGCAAACAAACAAAAAAAGCTTTTTTTTCAACTTCCATTTTTCCCTTAATTTTTCCTCAATTTCAGCCCTTTTTTCCCTCAATTTCTCTCCTTTTCTCCCTCAAGTCCCCCTTCTTTCCCTTCAATTTTCCCCCTTCTTTCCCCTCAATTTTCCCCCTTCTTTACCCTCAATGTTCCCCCTTCTTTCCCCTCAATGTTCCCCCTTCTTTACCCTCAATTTTCCCCCTTCTTTACCCTCAATTTTCCCCCTTCTTTCCCCTCAATTTCCCCCTTCTTTCCCCTCAATCTCCTCCCGTCTTTCCCCTCAATTTTCCCCTTCTTTCCCCTAAATTTCCCCCTTCTTTACCCTCAATTTTCCCCTTCTTTTCCCTCAATTTTCCCCCTTCTTTCCCCTCAATGTTCCCCCTTCTTTCCTCTCAATTTCCCCCTTCTTTCCCCTTGATTTCCCCCTTCTTTCCCCTCAATGTTCCCCCTTCTTTCCCCTCAATTTTCCCCCTTCTTTCCCCTCAATTTCCCCCTTCTTTCCCCTCAATTTTCCCCCTTCTTTCCCCTCAATTTCTCCCCTTCTTTCTCCTCAAATTTCCCCCTTCTTTACCATCAATTTTCCCCCTTCTTTTCCTTCAATTTTCCCCCCTCTTTCCCCTCAATTTCCCCCCTTCTTTACCCTCAATTTCCCCCCTTCTTTCCCCTCAATTTCCCCCCTTCTTTCCCCTCAATTTTCCCCCTTCTTTCCCCTCATTTTTCCCCCTTTACCATCAATCTTCCCCCTTCTTTCCCCTCAATCTTCCCCCTTCTTTCCCCTCATTTTTCCCCCTTTACCATCAATCTTCCCCCTTCTTTCCCCTCAATCTTCCCCCTTCTTTCCCCTCATTTTTCCCCCTTTCCCATCAATCTTCCCCCTTCTTTCCCCTCAATTTCCCCCCTTCTTTCCCCTCAATTTCCCCCTTCTTTCCTCTCAATTTTCCCCCTTCTTTACCCTCAATTTTCCCCCTTCTTTCCCCTCAATGTTCCCCCTTCTTTCCCCTCAATGTTCCCCCTTCTTTCCCCTCAATTTCCCCCCTTCTTTCCCCTCAATTTCCCCCTTCTTTCCTCTCAATTTTCCCCCTTCTTTACCCTCAATCTTCCCCCTTCTTACCCTCACTTTTCCCACTTCTTTCCCCTCAATTTCCCCCCTTCTTTACCCTCAATTTTCCCCCTTCTTTCCTCTCAATGTTCCCCCTTCTTTCCCCTCAATGTTCCCCCTTCTTTCTCCTCAATTTTCCCCCTTCTTTACCCTCAATTTTCCCCCTTCTTTACCCTCAATTTCCCCCCTTCTTTCCCCTCAATTTTCCCTATATTTCAGCCCTTTTTTCCACTCAATTTTTCAATTTTTTCGCTCAATTTTCCCCCTTTATCTGTCAGGTCAGGCTCAGTTCAGGTTCAGGCTCAGGCTCAGTTCAGGCTCAGTTCAGGCTCAGTTCAGGCTCAGTTCAGGCTCAGGTTTAGGCTCAGGTTTAGGCTCAGTTCAGGCTCAGTTCAGGTTCAGGCTCAGTTCAGGTTCAGGCTCAGTTCAGACTCAGTTCAGGTTCAGGCTCAGTTCAGGCTCAGGTTCAGGCTCAGGTTCAGGCTCAGTTCAGGCTCAGTTCAGGCTCAGGTTCAGGCTCAGGTTCAGGCTCAGTTCAGGCTGTTCAGGCTCAGGTTCAGGCTCAGGTTCAGGCTCAGGTTCAGGCTCAGTTCAGGCTCAGTTCAGGCTCAGGTTCAGGCTCAGGTTCAGGCTCAGGTTCAGGCTCAGGTTCAGGCTCAAGTTCAGGCTCAGGTTCAGGCTCAGGTTCAGGCTCAGTTCAGACTCAGTTCAGGCTCAGGTTCAGGCTCAGTTCAGGCTCAGTTTAGGTTCAGTTCCGGCTCAGGTTTAGGCTCAGTTCCGGCTCAGTTCCGGCTCAGTTAAGAGGTGAATACCCCCCACAGCGTGACCCTAATGTCCCGTCTCTCCTCAGAGCCATTCACCTGCTCCCGAACCGGGTGCTGGGCTGCGTGGGGCAGCACGTGGGCGAGCCCATCGAGGAGCTGGCGAGCTCTCACTGCGGGCGCTTCCTCGCCAGCTGCGCCCACGACCAGACCGTGCGCTTCTGGGACGTGTCGGCGCTGCGCCACGCCGAGGTGCAGACGTACCGCAAACGCAAGAGGAAGGACGGGCGGCTCAAGGCGCTCAGCAAGAAGGCGCTCGGGGAGAACGACTTCTTCAGCGGACTCAAGGAGGAGGAGGAGGAGGAGAAACAGGAGGAGGAAGAGGAGGAGGAGAGTGAGGAGGACAGTGACAGCGACTAGAGAGAGGAGGAAGTGGAGGAGAAACAGGACGAGGAGGAGGAGGAAGAGGAAGAGGAGAGTGAGGAGCACATCGACAGCGACTGAAGGCAAAAGTAGAATTTTTAATTAAAGGGCCGGGCACCGTTAAAGGGACTGTACTAAAATCCTGTCACTCACAAAGGTGTTAATTCGGGTCTGAAGTGCCGTCATACACAAGCTTCATATAGAAGCTGCAGTTACATATAAGACCTGAGGTGGCAGTAGTGAGTATAAAATGACAAACTTGCATCTAGCCCCTTTAACCCCTTAACCCCCGCCTTAACTGAGCGCATTTTCTCCAGTTCGGCTCTTGACCAGAGAGCTTACATGACTGATTGTGGTCACACTTGGTCACACATGTTGTTGCTTTTTTGTTACTCTTTCAAGACCTGACTCTATGACTAGTGACAAAAACTTGACAAAAATGCAAAAAAAATGGACAAAATGCAGCAAAAAAAGTGACAAAAATTCATTAAAAAAAGTGACAAAAAAATAAGACAAAAATGCACAAATTTTTTGACAAAAATTAGACAAAAAATCGACAAAAATGATACAAAAAGTGAAAAAAAATTAGACAAAAAAGCAATGAAGAAAGCAACCAAACATGACCAAAAAAATATACGAAAACACAACAAAAAACCTGCAAAAACACAACAAAATTGTGACATAAAAGCGGTGACAACGTGATGTCGGTTTTGTAGGCCTTAGCTTTCAAATGAGCCGTAAAAAACAAACAAACAAACACTGGCCTATAGGCTTTGAGCTCCAGTCAAGAAGCTTCTAGATTTGGGTAAAACCAAACTGGAGAAAATGCGCTCAGTTAAGGCGGGGTTTAAGAGGTTAAACAATATCAGTCTGGTGTCGGAAAAAAGGTTTAGTTACCACTGGTGTCGAATAAAGAAAATTATCAAAAGCAGGAACGAAAAAGAAATGTGAATTCTATATGTTCAAGTTTTGATGCTGTTGGTCATTAAACATTATAAAGAAACACAATGTGGGAAAGTTTTGGGGAAAAAGATTTGAAAAAAAATAAAACATTTAGGGAAAATTTAAGGAAAAAAGGAGTTAAAATTGGGGAAATAAATTTAAAAAAATGGGAAAATGTTTGAGAAAGTTGGAGGGAAAATAAAAAATGGTGAAAATAAAAAATAATAATCATAACAAATTGGGGGAAAAGTGTCTTTTTCTACTCTTTTGTTAAAGGAACTTCTTGGTTGTTTCTTCTCAAACAAATGATACAAATGCAAAAGAGATGAAACGGAAGGTTTTATATGACAAATTATTTAATACATGTATCAAAAAGTGTCACTAAAGTACAAGTGTAACTGTACCAGCCCTGTTTAATCCTGTTCACCAGAGCATTTCTGATTCTGGAAAAGACTCATCAGGAGAAAACCTGGATTTTTACGGCAGTTTTGTCTCGTTTTGTCCTGAATGTCGGGATTTACGAGGTTTATTTTGTGTTTTGTCTGAACTCGCGACGTCAACGTGAGGATTCTCGCCTGATTTATTGAACCCGAAAGAACAAGAGAAATCTGAACTTTTACAAAAGATTTTTTTTATTATTAAAAAACTAAACAAGCTCCAAAATCCCCTGATGTTTGTAACTAACATGTGACAGAATAAAAACACATTATAAACCTGGCTCTGTTTGTGCTTACAGTTCTTCTTTTCGCCACCAGATGGAGCTCTCTGACTATATATTTGTTTCTAAGTATCGATGTGACGACAGCAGCTCTTAACCTCTTACACCCCACCTTCACCGAGCACATTATCTCTAGTTTATCTAAAAGCTTGACTGGAGAGTAAGTGTTATGCCTCATTTGAAAGCTAAGGCCTACAAAAGTGATGTAGTCACCGCATTTCTGTCACATATTTGAAGTGTTTTTGTCGCTCTTTTTTGTCATTTTTTTGTTTAATTTTTGTCACTTTTGTCACATTTATTTCACTTTTTTGTCACATTTTTGTCACATTTATTCCACTTTTTTGTCACATTTATTGCACTTTTTTGTCACATTTTTGAAGGGTTTTATTCTGCCTTTTCTTTCACTTTTTAATGACTTTTTTGTCGCATTTTTGCCCACTTCTTTACCCTCGATTTTCCCCCTTCTTTCCCATCAATTTTCTCCCTTCTTTCCCCTCAATGTTCCCTTCTTTCCCATCAATCTTCCCCCTTCTTTACCCTCAATGTTCCCCCTTCTTTCCCCTCAATGTTCCCCCTTCTTTCCCATCAATTTTCCCCCTTCTTTCCCATCAATTTTCCCCCTTCTTTCCCCTCAATGTTCCCTTCTTTCCCCTCAATCGCTCAATTTTCTCCCTTTTTCTGTCTGTTCAGGCTCTTTTTGTCGCATTTTTGTCACTTTTTTTGTGACTTTTTGGTCCATTTTTTGTCACATTGTCATCATTTTTTTTGCTGAATGTGCTGGTTCAGGTGGGAGTTATGAGGTTAAAACTGCGTGATGAAAGTGATGAAAGTGAGGAATATTGCGTTTCCTTTAGGCCCTTTCACAGTAAGAGCCTCTGCGAGTGTCGTCTTATTTTGGCGGCGCCTCCTTGGTGGTGATTTTCCTGCGGACGAGGCGCAGCTTCATCTCGGGAGTCAGGCCTCGGATCAGCAGCTCCTCCTTGAGCTGCAAACAGAGGAGGTTTAGGCTTTGGTCTGGACTCAGGCTGAGCTAGACCAGACCGGTCTGGGACAAACAACAAATTCACAATCCTCATATTCAAGTTTTGATGCTGATGATCATCAAAATAAGAGAAAAACAAGTTGATTTTTATTATTTTCTTTTAAGGGTAAATAGTTGGAGAAAAGGGTTGAAAAATTAAGATTTAAAAAAAGACTAAATTGAGAAACAAGGGGGGAAAATGTTAAAAATGGGGGAGAAATGAAATGGAAGGCAAAAAAATTAAATAATCTGTTTTCTGGTTCTATATGACAAATATTTTAGTATCGAAAACCCAGTATTGTTAAAGCACCGATATCGGAAACAATTTAACCTCTTTTCCTCACGTCATCAGATTTTTTTTTTCCATCTTTTTTTGTTGTTGTTTTTTGTCATATTTTTGTCATTTTTTTGTCAATTTTTAGTAATTTTTTTTGTTAAATTTTTATCACATTTTTGTCACATTTTTGTAATTTTTTTAATCATTTTTTCATTGTTTTTTTAATCAATTTTTTGTAATTTTTTTCATCAATTTTTTATCACATTTTTGTCACATTTTGTCACATTTTTGTCATTTTTTAATCAAATGTTTTAATCACATTTTTTAATCACATTTTTGTCATTTTTTTGTCACATTTTGTTATTTTTTGTTACGTTTTTGTCCTTTTTTGTCATTTTTGTATCAATTTTTTGTCATTTTTTGTCATTTTTTCATCAATTTTTTGTCAATTTCTTGTGACATTTTTGGGACATTTTTTGCCACTTTTTCATCAATTTTTCGTCACTTTTTTGTCACATTTCCATCATTGTTTTCGTCTCAGTTTTTTCGCTATTCTCTCACCTTTTTTCCAGAAGCTTTTGGATTGGGGTAAAGCCAAACTGGAGAAAATGTGCTTGGTTCAGGTGGGAGTTAAGGGGTTAACAGGATCAGGAGTGCCTAAAGCTGGAGGATTCACCCATTATACATGTTTGGGTTGAAGCAAACATTCTGCTCTAAACCATATTAAATCATATTCAGGCTTAAACTTAAACTTTATTCCTTTTGATGGTGTTTGTGGAATTGAAAATATTAATCTTGTGCATCAAAAACTATTTGTTTATTAAGTGGTGACATCACAGCTCGACTTCCTGGTTCGCAGATGTGCGAAAAACAACAAAAAACTCTTTAAAACCACAATCAATATTTGTGAAACTCCACAGAGAGTTACTGAACAGACTTATTTATCAGAACCATGAGCCAAACCTGCTGAACCTACTGCTATAAAAGTCATATTTACTTTTCATCCGGGTTAGCGGAGATAAATGCTAATGCTACGCTAACCCTGGAAGTGCCGACTTTAGTAAATATTAGTTTTAGGTGCGGCTAATGAGTCTGAGAAATAAGTCAGTAACTCTCTACTGAGTTCCAGAAATATTGGTGGTTGTATTAGAGTTTTTAATGTTTTTTTGTTTTGTTTTCTCAAATATTAGCCGGTATAGATACAGACGGCATCTCGTCATAGAAGGGGGCGTGGCTTCGCTGAGGGGGAAAATAGAATCTTTAGAGAAACACAATTTTCCCTCTTTTTTGCCATTTTCTGGTGGAATATCAACTTATTTATCACATGAAAATAAAGTCAAGTATAAATCGGTGCCATATGGATATTTTCTCACAGCAGATTGTTCTGTAGAAGTGAAAAAACGGCAGTTGTAGCAAGCGCTAGCTAACCGTTAGCATTAGCCCGATGCTAACATGTAGCATCATGTTAGCATTCTCCATTATTCATGTATTTATGGGCTGTTGAACCACTTTGCTCCTCACCATGTCTTTGTATCATTATTTAGTAGAAACTATGTTCATATTTCAGCATTTGTTACAGTAGTTTTTGAATAATTAGAGAAAAAAATTTCAAAATTGTTTTCCCTCTTAACTGTTTTCAAACATGTTTGAAAACAGTTAAGAGGGAAAAATCAAAACTTTCTATAATTATTCAAAAACTACTTAAACAAATGCTGAATTATGAATATAGTTTTCTACTTAAAAAGATACGAAGACATGGAGAGGAGCAAAGTGGTTCAACAGCCCATAAATAACAGAGAATGCTAACTTGATGCTACATGTTAGCATCAGGCTAACGGTTAGCTAGAGTTAGCTACGACTGCCGTTTTTTCACTTTTACTGAACAATCTGCTGTGAGAAAATATCCACATGGACCTAATTTACACTTGACTTTATTTATGTGATAAATAAGTTCATATTCCACCAGAAAACGGCTAAAAAGAGAGAAGTCGTGACGTCACACTTAACAAACGTATTGATTTTATTTCTTGCTGCTGTTGCCGTAGAAACCCGGAGTTACCACTGATCTTCTCTTCTGCTCCTTTACATTTGACACTTTGCCGTTTTGAAATAAATAAATAAATTAAAAAGTGAAATCGTGCCTTCTGTATCACGTCGTTTTGCAGGAAGTCGTCGCCGAGCGCAGTCGCAGAGATGATCTTTGTTCTGAGGAAAACTACACGAACATCAGAGTCAGACACAGAAACAGCTGTGAATAAATCAGAGCCGACGACCTCACACCGGGTTAAAAACACGCACCTGAACTCGTCGGCCTGGGTGGATCCGGTTCTGCTAAATTCAACAAACATTTAGAGCGACATGTTCAGAGACTATAAGATATTCCAAACATTTCATTAACCTCTTAACTCCCGCCTGAACCGAGAGGATCTTTTTCCTCACGTTATTAGATTTTTTTTTCCATCATTTTTTTGTTGGGTATTCAACTCATTTTTGTAACTTTTTTGTCATTTTCTGTCACATTTTTGTCATTTTTTTTGTCTTTTTTTTTGTCAAATTTTTATCAAATTTTTGTCATTTTTTCGTCCATTTTTTGTCAATTTTTTGTATTTTTTTTGGTCAATTTTTTATAAAATTTTTGTCATTTTTTTGTCACATTTTGTAACATTTTTGTCATTTTTTGGGTCACATTTTTGTCATTTTTTGTCACATTTTTGTCACATTTTTTGTCAATTTCTTGTGACATTTTTGTGACAATTTTGCCACTTTTTCATCAATTTTTCATCACTTTTTTGTCACATTTTTGTCATTTTTTGTCACATTTTTGTCATTTTTTTTGGTCATTTTTTTGTCAAATTCTTGTAATTTTTTTGTCAAATTTTTATCACATTTTTACCACATTTTTGTCATTTTTTCGTCAATTTTTTGTCCATTTTTTGTTTGTTTTTTTGTCATTTTTATCACATTTTTGTCATTTTTTGTCACATTTTGTAACATTTTTGTCATTTTTTGGGTCACATTATTGTCATTTTTTGTCAAATTTTTATCACATTCTTGTCACATTTTTGTCATTTTTTTGTCAATTTTTTGTGACATTTTTCCACTTTTTTATCAATTTTTCATCACTTTTTTGTCACATTTCCATCATTGTTTTCGTCTCAGTTCTGTCGCTATTTTCACACCTTTTGTCCCAGAAGCTTTTGGATTGGGGTAAAGCCAATCTGGAGAAAATGTGCTCGGTTCAGGTGGGAGTTAAGGGGTTGATGGAGTTTAAGCCACGATGAGTTTTTCTCAGGTGTGGCTTGTAGAATTATAAGATCGTTATAGATTATTTGTTCCTCACCGTTGTGCACCGTGACAGTGACCGTCCGATACTCCGTCTGGTAGTGGTTCAAGAGCGGGTTCTCACTGAGGGGAAAGTGTGGCCGTCACCAAACAGAAATCACAATCACACATAGTTCCGGCGGCCATTTTGAATACCGAAGTAGCATTATGCAGCACTACAACATGAAACAATATCTCTACTAAGGAGGAAATGAAAGAAAACTCTGCAGGATTTACTAAAGACCTGCTACATCAGAGAGGAAACAGAAATGTCAGTGTCAACAGAGTCGTTAGCATGCTACCGGATAGCAAATGCCAACCACTGACAGTCAATGGCTTCAACACGATCAACACAAGTGTGGCTCACGTCTATGGACACTGAGGAAATACTACAGTAGCAGCTCAGACGTGTTGTATCCAAGGCTAGATGCTTGGAGTGTGGTTCAGGGCTTTATCTTGGAGAGGTAAAGGCTAACCGGTAGCATGCTAACACTCTTAACCCCTTAACTCCCACCTGAACCAAGCTGTGAAAATAGCAACAAAACTGAGACGAAAAAAGTTCTGGAAATGTGACAATAAAGTGACAAAAAATTTACAAAAATGTGATAAAAAAATTGACAAAAAAATGACAAAAATGTGATAAAAAAATTGACAAAAAAGTTACAAAAATGAGTTGAATACCCCCCAAAAAAATTGAAAAAAAGAATCTGATGACGTGAGGAAAAAGATCCTCTCGGTTCAGGCGGGAGTTAAGAGGTTAAACATTGACTCACTGGTTTCTTCACATAAACGTGCGTCTCTGGGGCCGTGTTTTTACTCTTATCTTCTTGAACAATTAGTACAATTACATAAAAATGCCACTGTCAGCCTTTCTTTTACATGTTGTAATCAAAATGGCCGTCATAACAATAAAAGTCACATGACTGTAGGGCATGTATACGGGCAAACTGAATCTCCCTCTGAAGCTCTGAACCCGCAGAGTTTAAACTTCTGCAAACGTTCTTTTGATCGCTGCGTAATGCCGCCGCTAGCAACGGTATGCTAATGCTAGCAGCGCCTGATCAAGGCTGGGTCAGAAACGATGATTGTTTGACCCCTCCCTGCTCTGTTTAACCCCTTAACTCCCACCTGAACCGAGCACATTTTCTCTAGTTTGGCTTTACCCCAGTCCAAAAGCTTCTGGAAAAAAGCTGTGAAAATAGCAACAAAACTGAGACGAAAACAATGATGGAAATGTGACAAAAAATGACAAAATAATTTACAAAAATGTGACAAAAATATGAGAAAAATTGGACAAAAAAATGACAAAAATGTGACAAAAAAATGACACAAATTGGACAAAAAAAATGACAAAAATGTGACAAAAAATTCCAAAAATTTGACAAAAAAATGACAAAAAATGGACGAAAAAATGACAAAAAAATGTGACAAAAATATGAGAAAAATGTGACAAAAAATGACAAAAACGTGACAAAAATATGAGAAAAATTTGACCAAAAAATGACAAACAAAAAATGTACAAATAAATGACGAAAAAATGACAAAAATGTGACAGAAAATTTCAAAAATGTGATAAAAATTTGATACCCAACAAAAAAATGATGGAAAAAAAATCTGATGACGTGAGGAAAAAGATCCTCTCGGTTCAGGCGGGAGTTAAGAGGTTAAAACAAAGTACCTGAAGAGCATGTTGGAGAAAGCGACGAAGAAGCCGACGGTGAAGCTCCGCCCCTCGTCTGCGTCTGAGGGAACCCAGATCAGGGTGAACCAGCCGGGTCCAAACGTGGAGTTCCTCATGGTCTCCGGCCCCGAGAACAGCAGCCCCAGAGGCCTGAAACAGTCCCAGTGAAACGCCTCAGGTCCGAACAGTCCGAGTCAGGTCTGTAAGGCGGCTGCTGTACTCACGGAGCGGCGCTGGCCTCCACTTTGATGTAAATGGCCATGGTTTGGTTCACGGAGACGAACAGCTCGGTGCCGTTGGCTGGAGTCGGATACAGGAACTCGGGCACTGATCAAGAACCAGCTTCAGTGTTTCATTAAATTAGGGACTAGTACGTTTACCTCCAGAGCTTCAACTCACCTTTCACAACCGTCACCACGAAGCAGCGCGGCTCCGACTCGTGTTTGCCCAACCTGTAACAGGAGTTAACCTCTTACCACCCGCCTGAACCGAGAGCATTTTGAGTTTAGTGTTTGCTGTTGTCATCCTCGTAGCAACAAAACTCTGAGCGAAAAGACTGACATCAATGTGAGGAAAAACAACAACATCTTTAAGCTCTTAACTCCCGCCTGAACTGAGAGCATTTTCTCCAGTTCAGCTTAACACAAATCCTGTAGGCCAGTACAACGCCTCATTTGAAAGATAAGATCTACAAAACTCATCTAAATGGATCTTTTTCCTCACGTCATCAGATTTTTTTTCATTTTTTTTGTTCATTTTTTTCCAACTAATTTTTTTTAACTTTTTTTGTCAAATAGAATTTATTTGTCATTTTTTTGGCAATGTTTTGTCATTTTATGTCATTTATTTTTGTCAATTTTTGTGACTTTTTGCCACTTTTTCATCATTTTTTTGGTCAATTTTTTGTAAATTTTTGTGACTTTTTGCCACTTTTTCATCATTTTTTGTCCTTTTTTGTCATTTTTTGTACATTTTTCATCATTTTTTCATCAATTTTTTGTTATTTTTTGTCACATTCTGTCCTTTTTTTTGTCCTTTTTTGACATTTATTTGTCACATTGTCATAATTTTTTTGTCAAATTATTGTAAATTTCTGTAAATTTTTTGTCACATTTTTGTAATTTTTTTGTCATTTTTTGGTCAATTTTTGTGACTTTTTGTCAATTTTTCATCATTTTTTTGTCAAATTTTTGTCACATTTTTGTACATTTTTTGTAAATTTTTGCCACTTTTTCATCATTTTTTGTCATTTTTTTGTCATTTTTTTGTCATTTTTTTGTCATTTTTTTGTCATTTTTTGTCATTTTTTTGTCAATTTTTTTGTCAATTTTTTTGTGACATTTTTGCCACTTTTTCATCATTTTTTCGTCATTTTTTTGTAAATTTTTCGTTATTTTTTGTCATATTCTGTCCTTTTTTTGTCCTTTTTTGACATTTTTTTGGTCACATTTTCATCATTTTTTTTGTCAATTTTTTGTAAATTTTTGTCCATCTTTTGTCAATTTTTTGTCACATTTTTGTAATTTTTTTGTCAGTTTTTTGTAAAAGTTTTCTCACTTTTTTGTCACATCTTCACCATTGTTTTCCTCTCAGTTCTGTCGCTATTCTCTCACCTTTTTTCCCGAAGCTTTTGGATTGGGGTAAAGCCAAACTAGAGAAAATGTGCTCGGTTCAGGCGGGAGTTTCCCACATCTCGGGAAAACGAGCTCAGTCCACATGAACGCATCATAGAAGTAATAAACCGATCACAAACAGTGAGTCTCACATTCTGCCGTTAGATCAATGAAAATGTTGTGCCGGCCAGTCACAAGATGGCCGCCACGTTTGCCACGCCAACGAGCCTCATGTCCGATCTAGAGTTTTATGAAATACCTGGGATTGAAAGACTTGCAGGTCCCTGACAGCTGTGGTGTGAGTCGCATACGCACATGGTGGTGACCTGCAGGACGACGCACACGGGGAAGTGCTGGTTCATGTGCTCGTCTGTGGGAGTCCAGACCAGAGCGAACTCCTTCCGCCCCGCTGGAGACTGCGTCATGTTGATCGGCCCGTTATGGAAGAGCTGCGAAGAACTGCAGCGGAATCAGAGAAGCATGAGGGCCTATAAAGTGCAGGATAGTCGTGTTCTTTTATTCAGTAATACGTAGAAAACATGTTGCGTACGAGGAGTAGTTGGCGGCGAATCGTACGAAGATGACGATCACCTGGTGCGCCGCGGTGAAGACCTGGGCTTCGTGGTCCGGGGTCGGAGGCAGGAACTGGGGCAGATACAGACCCTCCTCACAGGACGGGACAGGCCGAGCCACTGCAACGTCACTTTATCATCAGCACAGCATAAAAGAGCACCACTTACCCTCTTACCCTCCGCCTTAACCGAGCACAGTTTCTCCAGTTCGGCTTTACCCAAATCTAACAAGTTCTCACTCGGCATATTGGCCAGAGTAACGCCTCATAGTCAGGACAAACAAAACAGATCCTTTTCCTCGCATTGCTGCCTCGTTGTTTCACTTTTTCACATCCTTTTTCATCTCATATTTGCCAGAGTTTGACACATTTTTGTTGTTTTTTTGTAACATTTTTATTTATTTTTTGTCACATTTTTATTTATTTTTTGTCACATTTTCATTTATTTTTTGTTACATTTTTATTTTATTTTTTGTCACATTTTTATTTATTTTTTGTCACATTTTTATTTATTTTTTGCCACATTTCTATTATTTTTTGTCACATTTTTATTTATTTTTTGTCACATTTTTATTTATTTTTTGTCACATTTTTATTTATTTTTTGCCACATTTCTATTATTTTTTGTCAAATTTTTATTTATTTTTTGTCACATTTTTATTATTTTTTGTCACATTTTTATTTTATTTTTGTCACATTTTTATTATTTTTTTTGTCACATTTTTATTTAATTTTTGTCACATTTTTACTATTTTTTGTCACATTTTTATTTATTTTTTGTCACATTTTTATTTATTTTTTGTCACATTTTTATTTAATTTTTGTCACATTTTTACTATTTTTTGTCACATTTTTATTTATTTTTTGTCACATTTTTATTTATTTTTTGTCACATTTTTATTATTTTTTGTCACATTTTTATTTATTTTTTTGTCACATTTTTATTAATTTTTTGTCACATTTTTATTATTTTTTGTCACATTTTTATTTTATTTTTTTGTCACATTTTTATTATTTTTTGTTACATTTTTATTTATTTTTTGTTACATTTTTATTTATTTTTTGTCACATTTTTATTATTTTTTGTCACATTTTTATTTATTTTTTTTGCCACATTTTTATTATTTTTTGCCACATCTTTATTATTATTTTTTTTTACATTTTTATGTATTTTTTGTCACATTTTTTCTTTTTTTTTCTTACATTTTCATTTATTTTTTATTGTTTTTTGTCACATTATTGATTTGATTTTTTTTTTTACACTTTTTCCAATAAGCCTTTACATTTGGGTAAAACCAAACTGGAGAGAAAGTGCTCCGTTCAGGTGGGAGGTAAGAGGTTAATGCAGGCTAGCTGATACCATAGACATGCACTAGCCTAGCGCCACTAAGCTCTTCAAATATAAGACCTGCATGAATTTAAGAAAAAAACATCTCCAGAAATCCACAACACGAGAGCTCGTTCACACACTGGTAAAGGCAGAAGACCTACTTGTTCCTCTGAATCATGTGTTTATTTCCTGCCTCACCTTTGAACAGGAACTGCACGAGGACTTTGCTGAGGCTCCCACCGCGGCTCCTCGTCTCTCGGCTGCCGTTGGTGAAGGTCAGGGTCAGTTCGGCCCTGGGGAAGTCCTCGATGACCTGGTCCACCCTGAACACGTCCCCGGCCTGGCTGAGGTCCGGAGTGTAGACGACCGTGCACGGCTCCAACGGGTTAAACTGAGAGAGCGACAGGTCAGGCGTCTGAGCCGAAGGCTAACCGCTCTGCCGTCCACTCACCGACGGGAGCAGCGCCGCCGACACACACTCCACACACTCCACGTTGGAGATGGTCAGGAATCTGCACATGGTGTTGTCGTCGTCGGGATCGAATCTCAGCAGGGAAAATTTCATCGGGCAGTTTACGGGAACCCTGGAAACACAAATAGCATTCAGCTAACGGTTAGCTCGCCACCCAAGAAGCAACATCCGGTTCTAAATGGTGACCATCGCTATGAACCGGGTGCCACTTTCAGTTGATGCTACGGTACGTGACCCGGAGCGTGACTCTCTCCCCGTGGCCTGCGGTCACTGCTCGCGTACATCCTCCACGGAGCGTCTGACGTCCAGGTCACAGGGACTTTATTGTTTCTCAGGACAGTTTTCAATACTGCGGCGTCTGAACACAGAAAGCACGTTGAGATCGGCTACGTATGTGCAGACAGCGCTGTTGGCAAAAAAATAAATAAATAAATCTAGAAGTGACGATCAGAGGACGAGGAGAGCGGGCGCTTTTGGGAAAAGTCCTGTTCACAGTCGGCCGACCACTTCTGCCAGTGCCTTTCGTGGTGTCATCTGTTTGTCAAAAGCCAATAGAAGCTTTTATTTATCCCAATTTCCAAGACTTATTGAAATTAATTATAACTTCTTATAATGAAACAGACGAAAACTTGACAAAAACCTTTTTAATTTTCGTCTGACTAAAACGTGACTAAAACCATCACAGTTTGAAATGACTAAAATGTGACTAAACCTAAAAGCATTTTTGTCCAAAAGACTAAAACTAAAAGGGCCAAAAACAACACTGGTGCAGTGAAGAAGAAGAAGATCTTTATACACAGACATAGTCACAAAGCGCTTTACAGTGGTGGTAAACTACATTTGTAGCTTCAGTTTCCCCTGGGGGAGACTGACAGAAGCGCTTTCACGACTGCACACGTCTGCGCCAACGCTCCCTCTGACACCACCATACATTCACTCACACACATCAGTCCACCTGTCCTATTGTACATGTTTTTAGTGGGAGGAGAAACCTACGCCGACACGGGGAGAACATGCAAACTCCACACAGGCTCTGTCCTGGTGGGAATCCTTCTAGCTGTGAAGCGAGAGCGCTAACCGCCGCGCTACCCTGCCGCCCAAGGAGAGGGCGCCGTCGAGGATGACACCCAGACTCTTTACCTGAGGGGCGGAGGGAATGTAGGAGCTCTCAATGGGAAAGGAGAGATTGCTGATTTTATTTCGGGTGGATTTGGTGCCAATGAGGAGGAGTTCAGTTTTATTGCTGTTGAGTTTGAGAAAGTTTGAAGTGAAGCTTTATTCCATGGAGGCAGTTAGTGAGAGAGGAGGGTGGGGGTGTGGAGTTAGGTTTCCTTGAGATGTAGAGCTGTGAAAGTGTGTGTGGTGTTTTTCTAAAGAGGGAGGAGGTAGATTAGGAACAGTAAGGGGCCGAGGACAGAACCCTGGGGAACACCTGAAGTGACGGGGAAGGGACGGGAAGTAAAAGATGTGAGCTGGATGAACTGGGTCAGAAAGGCAGGGGCGGAGTCTGTAGGAGCTACTAAAGTGTGTTGTCGGGGGGATTCCGTGCATCACGTGGACACCAGGCATGTCAGAATATCTGTCTGTCTCGCCTGAAAGGTTTGAGGTTGTTCTCACCGTACGATGGGCAGCATGGAGACCTGAGGGGAGGTGTTGGACTTCCCGGAGTCTGAGCGAGTCCTTAAATCCACCTCAGTTATGTTCCTCCATCGGTCCCTGGCTGTGGAGATGTCGTCCTCGCCGCCTTCACCAACGTTCAGCCTGGAGAAACATGTGGAAATGCCAGGTGATGTTTGAGGACCAGGACTCACGCCTATGACGTTAACCCCTTAACTCCCACCTGAACCGAGTTTGGCTTTACCCCAGTCCAAAAGCTTCTGGAAAAAAGCTGTGAAAATAGCAACAAAACTGAGACGAAAACAATGATGGAAATGTGACCAAAAAAGTGACGAAAAATTTATGAAAAAGTGGCAAAAATGTCACAAGAAATTGACAAAAAAATTGAAGAAATGACAAAAATGTGACAAAAAAGACAAAAAAATGTGACAAAATTTGACAAAAAAATGACAAAAATGTGACAAAAATGTGATAAAAAATTGACAAAAATTTAATACAAAATTGACAAAAAAAATGACAAAAATGTGACAAAAAAATTACAAAAACATGCAAAAAATTTGACAAAAAAAATACAAAAATTTGACAAAAAAATGACAAAAATGTGACAAAAAATAACCAAAATTTAATTAAAAAATTGACTAAAAATGACAAAAATGTGACAAAAAAATTCCAAAAATGTGCTACAAATTTGACCAAAAAAATACGAAAAATTGACCAAAAAAATGACAAAAAAGTGACAAAAAAGAACAAAAAATTAATTAAAAAATTGACTAAAAATGACAAAAATGTGCAAAAAAATTGACCAAAAATACAAAAAATTGACAAAAAATTGACAAATATGTGACAAAAATGTGACAAAAATGTGCTACAAATTTGACCAAAAAAATACGAAAAATTGACGAAAAGATTACAAAAAAGTGACAAAAAATGACAAAAAAATACACAAAAGTTACACAAAAGTTACAAAACTGAGCACCCAACACCCAAAAAAAAAATTTGAAAAAAAAAATCTGATGACGTGAGGAAAAAGATCCTCTCGGTTCAGGCGGGAGTTAAGAGGTTAAACTCGCCTGATTTCGAAGGGGCCGTTCGTCGCCGCTCGTCGTGTCAGGATCTGCTCCACCTGACAGTAACCCTCGTCGTCTTCGTAAAGGATCCGAGCGTCGGTGGAGCTCTCGTTACCACAGTCTCCAGAGAAACACTGCCACTGGCCCGGAAGGCAGTCCAGCGAGGTCTTCTTCATTACAATCACAAACTGGAAGGACATTTAGTGAGTAATACAAGAATCAAATCAAATCAAATGCATAGATTTCTTTAACCTCTTAACTCCCGCCTGAACCGAGAGGATTTTTTTCCTCAAGTCATCAGATTTTTTTTCCATCGTTTTTTTGTTGGGTATTCAACTCATTTTTGTAAGTTTTTCGTCATTTTTTTGTCATTTCTTAGTCAATTTTTTATCACATTTTTGTCACATTTTCTTGTCATTTTTTGTCAAATCTTTGTAATTATTTTGTCAAATATTTATCACATTTTTGTCATTTTTTTGTCCATTTTTTATTTAAAAAAATTGCTACATTTTTGTCATTTTTTGTCACATTTTTGTCAATTTTTTATCAAATTTTTGTCATTTTTTTGTCACATTTTTGTCAATTTTTCGTCAATTTTTGGTCACATTTTTTGTCAAATCTTTGTAATTGTTTTGTCAAATATTTATCACATTTTTGTCTTTTTTTTTCATTTTTTCGTCAATTTTTTTTATCAAATTTTTGTCTTTTTTTGCTACATTTTGGTCATTTTTTTGTCACATTTTTGTAATATTTTGTCAAATTTTTATCACATTTTTGTAATTTTTTGTCAAATTTGTGTCACATTTTTGTAATTTTTTAAGTAGTGACATTTTTGTGACATTTTTGCCACTTTTTCATCACTTTTTTGTCACATTTCCATCATTGTTTTCGTCTCAGTTTTGTTGCTATTTTCACAGCTTTTTTCCTGAAGCTTTTGGACTGGGGTAAAGCCAAACTGGAGAAAATGTGCTCGGTTCAGGTGGGAGTTAAGGGGTTAAGTTACTTTTTCTCATTAAATGTTGCAATGGGATCAAATGAAGGCTCAAAATTATATCCGTTTTGTAATAATGTACTGCTGTCAGTTACGTTTACATGGACGGAGTAATCAGAAAACCCAATAATCAGATATGATGCGTTTCAGAAATCGGATTATGAAAAACTTCAGAGCAGTTGTGTATTTTTAGTCTTCTCCACCCGCAGAACCAGATGGAGATGATTGAAGATGATCGCAGCTCCATATCTGGACTTGGAGTCAAAGGTGCATGAGGCCAGTGGAGACGGCACAGGTTTAGAAACTCAAAGGTCAAGGGGTCAAGTTAAAAAAAAATGCCATAGAACACTTACAAAAAGCAGGGGGAAAAGCAAGAAAAATTGGTTAATAAAAAGGGGGGGAAAATGGTCTAGAGGCCTATAGACTGTGAACTCTCCAGTCAAGAAGCTTTCAGATTTGGGGAAAGCTGAAAATGGAGAAAATGTGCTCGGTTATGGCCGATACCAGAATCAGCTCCACTGAGGAGATAAAATAACAACAAACTGGAGAATAGTTTAGTGTAAATCCAATAATCCACATAGAGCTGACTTTATTACAGACGACACTCCCTAAACCAGAGTCTGAGCTGGATTTAACCAGAGCTTAATGTTGTTAGTGCTGCAGCGTCTGCAGTGTTTACAACATACAGGCTAATGTTGCTAACTAGCTGCTAACTTGAGGCTAACAGTTCTGGCGATTCATACGCCGTTTTATGCCCAGGGGTTTATTCATCTGAAAAACTAACCCAGAGACTAAAAAGTCATCAGAAAATCCAAAATAAAGAGACACAGCATGTTTATATTGATGAAAATGAGCTGCAGCAGAACAATGAAAATGCTGAAGCTCCTGGATAAGTTACTATGAACACACGAGAAAATCCACACGGAGCTGAAGTAAAGGAGAAAAGAGAGCATTTATCTGCAGAAATAAGAAACATCTCAATACTATTGTTAAATACAAATGTATAAATGAATAAAGCACAAGCGCTGAGGAGCTTTAGGACACGAGCTGTTCTGTCTGTGATGGACAGAGACATAAAAATAAAATGGCATCTGTTCAATTCTGATATAACTTCTCTTAAAAGTGTCGCCGACTTTACTCAAGGAAATGTAAATGAGTAACCAGTAACCACCGGCTGGACGCCATGTTGACTCTCATTCATAATAACTTGGGATTTTTTGTTTTTTATGATCTCTTACAATCTTTGTGACACTAGTTGTTTGTTTTCCATCTTGAAGTATGATAATGGGTCGTGCTGTAACACACACGGGTCGGCCTGTCTTGTTTTCACTGACGTTATCGGCTCAGGCTCACGTTACCGACGCCGTCAGAAACACTTTAGGCTCAAATGTGAACACTTTCTGCTCAAAACAAGTTTTCCTTTGCTCTGGGATAATGACATTTAGTGAATGGGATTAGAAAGCATTTAACCTCTTAAAGGAATAGGCCACCGTTTTTACATACTGAGATATGCTCTTACCTCACTTTAGCCAAGTTAATATATCCCCGTCTGGTCTTTGTCCGTGCGCTCTGCCAGGCAAACGGAGCACATACTCTCCCACATGTCACATAGCTCCAAAAAAGCTCACGATAGAAGCTACCCAGCTCTTCCACGTGTTCCCTATTTAAATAAAGTTACGTGAAGTGTTTTCATGCGAAGTATATTTACACAGAAATGTAGCATGTCGATTTTAAAAGCAGATAAAAAGGGGGACTATATTGTGAGGCGTAATGATACGAGGAGCACAACGTCCGCGCAGTAACTCCTAAAGGTTATTGACGGAAGTGAGCGGGGAAGTTTTCAGATCATTTTTTTGTTGGGTATTCAACTCATTTTTGTAACTTTGTCATATTTTGTCAAATTTTATCAAATTTTAGTAATTTTTTGTCATTTTTTCATCAATTTTTTGTAAATGTTTTGTCATTTTTTTGTACAATTTGTATCAAATCTTTGCTGGATTTTTGTCACTTTTTTGCTGGATTTTTGTCACTTTTTGTTGCTGTTTTGTCACATTTTTTACGGAATTTTTTGTCGCTTTTTTGCTGGATTTTTGTCCTTTTTTTGCTAGATTTTTGACGCTTTTTTTTGCTGGATTTTTGTCCTTTTTTTGCTAGATTTTTGACGCTTTTTTGATGGATTTTTGTCACTTTTTGTTGGATTATTGTCACCTTTTTGTTGCTGTTTTGTCACATTTTTTGCTGATTTTTTGACGCTTTTTTGCTGGATTTTTGTCACTTTTTTGCTGGATTTTTGTCACTTTTTTGATGGATTTTTTTTCACTTTTTTGCTGGATTTTTGTCACTTTTTGTCAATTTACATCCTCATTTTTCTTCTCATTTTTTGTCGCTATTTTGAAGAAGCTTTTAGATTTGGAGAATTTGGAGAACAGAAGAAAATATGTTCGGGTGGGAGTTAAGAGGTTAAATCAGGCAGGTGTCATTTCCCAGACCAATGTTTTTTTGAGGGGAAAAACTTCACGCCTCACACTTCATGTCACAGGGAAAAACTTTATTTATGCTCTTAATACACTTCCTTATGTCCCAAAAGAACCTCTGAACCCCCACTTGAACTGAGCTCCACCCTCCCCTTACCTCCACGGATCCGTCCGGGTGCGTCGCTTTCGGATAGAAACTTGTCACGGTGCCGAACGTTCCCGACGAGGAGCGAGCGAGAGCCAGGAACAGCAGCACTGGGAGCGCCTCCATCGTGGAACAGCGGCAGGAAGAAGCTCAGAAATGCGAACATGGGTACGAGCTGAAAGGGAACGAACCAGGACATGACGCCTCTTTGGGACTAAAACCGAACAGGTCTGAAGCGTCGGCCCGGTTTGGATTACACTCACCATTGTGCTCCCTAAATCCCTTTTTGTCTGAGGAACAAAGTCATTTCTGAGCAGCGTTTATCAAGATTTACACAATGTATCACCGAGCCGGTTTAACTCTCCAAAGGACAGCACAGATCTCACACATTAACTCACTGACTGCTCTGTTTTTCAGTGGAAACAGGTGCAGTAAAGCCTTCTTACCTGTCGACAGTACTTTATTGAGTCAGCAGGTGGCAGCAGTGTTCTGTGGAGGCCCGATCACAGGCAGAAGTAGAAACCGAGGCTTCTTCTTTAGATATTCACCTTAGAGACCTGGGCTGCGTCTGAAACCATCACATCATATCCTCTAAGCACTAACACTAGTAACTAACTCCTTAACCTTTCATAGGTCGATCTGTGCAGTTGGCTTGTTGCACAGTGTGGCTATGCTAGTTCCTCTGACCTGAAGGTGTGAGCGCCTGGACTTCCTGTCTGTTTTCTTTTCCTGGAATAATAATCATATTTTCCAAAGATTATGTTGTGGGCGGTGAGTTCCCGGTGGATGATCATTTATTGAGTTCAAATCTTTATGTAACGAGTTCAGATCGGAGACACTTCATAAAGGATTGATAGTTTGTCTTGAAGCTAAAGGCTAACATGCTATAAAAAAATATATATATATAAAGGCACTATTTCAAGTTGTGTAATGCATTAACCGCTTAACTCCCACCTGAACTGAGCACATTTTCTCGACGAAAACAATGATGGAAATGTGGCAAAATGTCACAAAAATGTCACAAGAACTTGAGTAATCTGTAAAAACTCTGATGGCGGCCATTTTAGGGATAGGTTTGCCTGAGTCCTCCTAGGAACGCCCCCACCTCCTGGAGACGCCTCCGAGCTTTCGAGTAACCAACCACTGCTCCTCAGCAGAACCCCCTCCCCACTGATGCCACAGACAGCGTGTGGAGGGGGCGTGTCGGAAAGGCTCAGAGGCTCTTAACCTCTTAACTCCCGCCTGAACCGGGAGGATCTTTTTCCTCACGTCATCAGATTTTTTTTCCATCATTTTTTTGTTGGGTGTTCAACTCATTTTTGTAACTTTTTTGTCATTTTTTTGTCAAATTTTTGTTATTTTTTTGTCAAATTTTTATCACATTTTTTGTCTTTTTTTGTCACATTTTTGTCAATTTCTCGTGACATTTTTGTGACATTTTTGCTACTTTTTCAGCAATTTTTCTTCACTTTTTTGTCACATTTTTGTCACATTTCCATCATTGTTTTCGTCAGAGTTTTGTTGCTATTTTCACAGCTTTTTTCCAGAAGCTTTTGGAGAGAGGGGGGAGAGAGAGGGGGGGGGGGGGGGGCGGATCTAGAGAGAGAGAGATTATGTAAGGATTAAACACTTCGCGGAGTGTTCTTGACTCCGCGTCGTGCATTATAACCATGGATCTATTATAAACAATTATAACGTCTAATGCGGCTCCTCGTTGTTTAATCCGCTTATACCAGGGTCCCACAAACGCAACATTTATAATAAATATTTGTTTCATTCACTAAAGTCACTAAATCTGCCAGACTACGGGACTATTTTGTGTGGGTTATTAGCCGGTCACTGAAGGCTGGTCTCAGAGCGAGTCATTCTCCGCAACTATTACGAGGATCTCAGTCAGGCTCAACGACACAACATCAGCACAGAATCACAACACAACAGGACTAACCCGGAAACACTTTTCCCTGGAAGTAAACACCGATATGCGGCACTCGTGGGCAGGAGTTATTTACCTTTTACGCTGTTTAACCTGAAGCTAAAGCTAGCTAGCTCAACCAGCTCAACTGTTTATGGAAACAGCTGCGGTGGAGTCGCTCACACCTGGGCCCCCCCAACTGAAACTTTTATGTTTGACTTTACTAATCCAGACAAATATGCTTCAATGCAGGATCATTTTATGTACGCCTGAAAATCATGAATATCCTTAACCGTTTTCAATAGAAATGTAAAGCTCGTATGTTATTAACAGTAGCTAACCTAGCTGCTCACTCTCCTCTACAAACATTTATCAAACATTTTGTTTTGGCCAAAAACGTTGAAATTAAACAAAATCCATCTCATACGTTCCTGTCAGTCACTAATTACGCCTTTATCTGATTCAGCTGTGTCATGCGTTGCTATGGCGACGCCACAGCGGAGTGATATCCCAGTGATTTAACTACCGGACTACTTGTGCGGTTATACCAAAATAATGCACCAGCCAATCAGAATCCAGTATTCACCCAGACCATGGTATAATATCTGATTAAATGACGTTATTCATCCCTTTTACACCTTGTTTTTACAAAGGTGAACAAAAAATGAGCTAAACTAAGACAACAGAAAAGCACACAAACCAACACAAAAGGGCATCTGTGTCGGCTCTCAGTTGTGCAGGCGAAAGACGAAGGTTCTTCAGTCACCGTCTGTACTCTGGCTGAAGAGTTGAATGTTTCTCCTCTGATCCAAAAGGCTTCGTCAGCAACTCTAGGCACAGCTCGGCCCACAGACCAGATCTTTATCCGGTCGTCGGGCCGAGCTGAAACGTTAGTGTCACTGACGAAGCCTTTTGGATGAGAGGTGAAACGTTCAACACTCTAACTAGAGCACAGACGATGACTGAAATGTCCCCCTCACCAGAAAACCTACAGAACAGTTGATCCTGGAGCTTTGTAGAGACACTGATGGAAACTGAAGGCACCGCTGCTGACACAGCTGCTGGGTCCCTATATGTGTGCGTATTTAACAAGTTTAATACGCACAAATATAAACTTCTAAACCTTTAAAGCAGGGGTGCCCAAAGTGGGGCCCGCGGGCCAAATTTGGCCCGCCGGAACAATTAGGTTGGCCCGCCAGAGGGTGACCTACTTTTGCGCCGCATCTGGTCAATAACTCTCTCTCCCGTTCATCTTCAACTAGCTGAGACCCGGCCTTCGGCCGGGCCTCGCTAGTCTCCACATTTGATAGTCTGAGATTGTGAGTGATTACAAAGAAATGTCCAACCCATCACACAGTTCAGCTGTAGACCAGTGGTTCCCAACCCATTCCAAAAACTATGGCCACTACAAATGTGTAAAATAATGAATGCTAAAAATAATTTCAAACAAACTGCAATTGGAGTGTTTGATGCACCCGTACTCCTTTCTTATAAACTACAACGACAATATGTTCGCTAAACTCAGGGAATAGAATTCAAAAGACAGTGGGATAATTATGGATAAATATTAGGGGTTCAGCTCTAACGGTTTGGTTGACGGTGCAGGACCCGTGGTTTGGTGCATCCCGGTAGTGTACAATCAAAAAAATAATGAGTAGGTTTTGAAATGAAATAGCCTAATGATCGTTGTTAGACAGTATTTATAACCTTACAATAAAATTGGCAATGCTTTCAAAGCTGCTTTAGAATGAAATGTACCTCTGGGCTCACAATACGTGAAAGCAAAATAGAAAACAAATGGTGCAGCAGCAAAGTACAAAAAAGAAAAAAACTACCAGTGCAGGCCATGCGCTTAAGGGGTAGTTACATTTTCGCTTTTACTCACAAGGAGGATAAATCAGTCGGAGCAGCGCGTTTGATTAGAGGCTCGTGTTTGAGCAGGTTTTGGGCAAAGTTTTGCGTGTACTTTTTTTCGGAGACAAAGCTTTGGAGACGGAATACGGCCAGGATTGGATCTTACGTTTGTCTGCGCCTCTGACATAACACAGCACTGGATCCATAATGAACCACAGCCTCGGTCACTGCAGGAGAGACTTAAACAAAGACACGCAGATGTCTTTTGGAGGATGTATCTGTACCTGTGCGGAGCGTCTGCAGGTTAGCGGTGAGTGACGATGACGCACATCGCCCTGTTTGGATGCGCACGCGCACACATACACGCGCACACATACACGCGCACACATACACGCGCACACGCACACACACACCGCCCTGTTTGGATGCGCACGCACACACATACACGCGCACACGCACACACACACACACACACCGCCCTGTTTGGATGCGCGTGCACGCACGGCAGTCGGATGTCGTGCACTCGCGTTGTTGTGAGGGCGGGTTGTCCTCGGACAGCAGCACCGCGGTCCATATGGACCCGTGGTCAATGCCCGCGGCCGGTGGGACGGTCACGTGGGGGCCGGCCGCGGATGTAATAATAATAATAATAATAAAAATGCAATAGTCTTATATAGCGCTTTTCCAGACGCGCAAAGTCAGTGTACAATTTGATGCATTATTCATTCACCCCATACTCGGTGATGATAAGCGAGGAAACCAGTCTGCTCACATCAGCCCCCACCACCAACCACGCACAAACTCAGTACTGTCGCCAGGCTTCCTGGTGTTCCCAAACGGTCTCCCATCCCAGTCCTAACCAGGCCCTTCCCTGCTTAGCTTCCGAGGAACGGTCTCCCATCCCAGTTCTAACCAGGCACTTCCCTGCTTAGCTTCAAAGTCGGTATGGGAAATAAACATGGCGGCGGCCATTGAGATTGCGGTTTCTATTATAGATGGCAAATATAAATGCAATACACTTTTTGACCACGAGCGTCAAATTGGGGGCGCTGTTTCACTCCTTTCACAAAGTTAAGGAAACACTGTTCTGGTGTCTTGGTGTTTATCAATCACAGAGCGTCCTTGCATCAACTTTCCCATTTTTCCAACTTTTTTTTGCAAAAATCGTTGACATCTATGACTTATAAAATAATTTATGCTGAACTGACACTTTCAAAATGATATAATATGGCATTTTCTTTGACTTAAAGAAATGAATGAGCTAAAGTCACTGTAGGTACTGCAGGTACAGGTGGTGCTGTTGTTTCCATTTTGCTCTATATTGCTACAATAATTGATTTTGTTCTACTAAAACTAGGCTTTTGTAGCATGTTAACCCCTTAACTCCCACCTGAACCGAGCACATTTTCTCCAGTTTGGCTTTACCCCAATCCCAAAGCTTCTGGAAAAAAGCTGTGAAAATGGCAACAAAACTGAGACCAAAACAATGATGGAAATGTGACAAAAAAGTGAGAAAACATTGACAAAAAAGTGATGAAAAATGTATGAAAAAGTGGCAAAAATGTCACAAAAATGTCACAAGAAATTGACAAAAAAAATGATTTGACAAAAAATAACAAAAGTATGATAAAAAATTTGACAAAAAATGACAAAAATTTGATGAAAAATGGACCAAAAAATGACAAAAAAGTTACAAAAATGAGTTGAATATCCAACAAAAAATGATGGAAAAAAATCTGATGACATGAGCAAAAAGATCCTCTCGGTTCAGGCGGGAGTTAAGAGGTTAGTTGCATAGATAGAATTAAATGCAAATGTATACCAAAAAAGAAAATAAAGTCACTTTTATTATTTGCAGTTATGTGTTTCACGCTTGACATCGCCGTGTTTGGCCCGCGACTCACAGGCACTTTTTAATTTTGGCCCTCGGAGACAAAAAGTTTGGGCCCCCCTGCTTTAAAGGAACAGGCCACCGTTTTCCCCACACTGAGATATTTTCTGAGAGTCGATGATTAGCTGTCTGGTCTCTGTGCCCTCAGTCACGCACAAAGACCAGAGATGTTGTTAGCATTTAGCTAGCAACATCTCTGCTCTCTGTGCCCTCAGTCACGCACAAAGACCAGAGATGTTGTTAGCATTTAGCTAACAACATCTCTGGTCTCTGTGCCCTCAGTCACGCACAAAGACCAGAGATGTTGTTAGCATTTAGCTAACAACATCTCTGGTCTCTGTGCCCTCAGTCACGCACAAAGACCAGAGATGTTGTTAGCACTTAGCTAGCAACATCTCTGGTCTCTGTGCCCTCAGTCACGCACAAAGACCAGAGATGTGGTTGCACTTAGCTAGCAACATCTCTGCTCTCTGTGCCCTCAGTCACGCAAATGCTAACAACATCTCTGGTCTCTGTGCCCTCAGTCACGCACAAAGACCAGAGATGTTGTTAGCATTTAGCTAGCAACATCTCTGCTCTCTGTGCCCTCAGTCACGCACAAAGACCAGAGATGTTGTTAGCATTTAGCTAGCAACATCTCTGCTCTCTGTGCCCTCAGTCACGCACAAAGACCAGAGATGTTGTTAGCATTTAGCTAACAACATCTCTGCTCTCTGTGCCCTCAGTCACGCACAAAGACCAGACAGTTAAGCATCAACGTCTCAGCTCAGGTAAGAACATATCTCGGTGTGGAAAACTGTGGCCTGTTAAAAGCAGCTGTTTACAAATCCTCCTCTCGAGTCGTCTGTCATCTACATTCCTGCGATGGCGTTCCTGGTCTTCTGTCTGATTGTCACGCTAAGTGTCTTATTTGCAGCTGCCAGAGCGTTGACCTCTCTCCCCAACGCCCTCTCGATTATCACCCTGACCTCCTCGGTGCGGACACTGACAGTGACGTCTTCGTGCTCTTTCTGAATCCTCTGAAAGTCCAGCTGCAGGTTATTAATTCTTTCCTTGTAGTCACTGATTTTTCCTTGTAGAGGTTGCAGCTTCTTCATTCGGTCCTGTAAGTTCAGGACCCTCTTCCTCAGGAAGTCGTTTGAAGCGTTAAATGACTCCTCCTCCAGGGCCAGTCGTTTTGCTTTTGCTTTCACCACACTCATGCGTGTGAACTTCTCCTCCAGTGAACCCACCTCTTCGTGTAAGCGACGGTTCTCCTGGCTCGAAGCATCAGTCGCCTTTAGCTGCTTCTCATGCGTCTCCTCCACGCTTTGAAGTTTCTGAAGTTGCTTTTCAAGAACTTGCTGTTCCTTGAGCAGTTTTTTGTTTTCAGCTTTCAGTCCAGCGCCGCCCTTCATGACTGCTTTGTAGCTGTCCTCTGTGGCTTTGGCCTTTCTTATTTCACGCTTTAAATAAGCAATTCTTTCCTCAGTTGCTTCATTGCTTTTTCTCATGTCTTCATCTTCACGGATCGGTGCATCATATATGGGTAAATCCCTCATGTAGCCCTCCCATATATCCTCATACTTCTTCAGATAGATCTGCAGCTCCTCCATTTCTCTTTTCTTGATGTCTTTTGTGTCCAACAGGTGAATGTGCTTGATGCACATGTACTCTCCCTGAATGGATTGGATTATCGTCTCCTTTATGGCTTTCTGTTGTTCTTCAATGTCATCATGATCTTTCTTGAGTTCATTTTCCAAGTCTTTACACCGTTGTTTTAACTCGTCTAATAGGAGCCGGTCAGAATTAATGTTGTTTTGCTCAACATTTAAAGCACTTTTACAGGTTTTTGCCAGCGCTAGATCATCTTGAAGTTGTTTTTCGTAACTCCTGTACTCTTCCAACTGCTTCTGTTCCCTCTCATTGAGTTCAGAGACTTGTTTCTGTTTGGCTTCGACTTCCTGACGAATGGAGTCTCTTTCCGCTTCTAAGTCGAGGCACCTTTGGGGTTGTGTCTTTTTAAACTGAATTTCTTTGGCGATCTCCTCAGATTCTTTGTCCAGAGCTCTGCCCTGGGCCTTCAGGGCAGAAACCTCTGCTGTCAGGTTGTTGACGGTCTTCTCGATGGCTTTGAGCTCCTGCAGTTTGCGTGACAGATTTCTCTTAATATCCCGCTTAAATCTTTTGCCATGCTGTAGCTTTGTGACCTCGTTTTGTAGCTCGGCACAGTCTGCTTTCCGCTGTTCCACTGCTGCGTCGGCCTGTTCTGTTTCTTCTGTCTCCGCACACCTCTGTGAAACATCTGTCTGTGTCTCCGACGCACACGGCTGCTGTTGGTGAGGGTCGCTCGGTCGTGCAGGGGCCGTGGATCCGTCGTCTTGTGCCGTGTTCACGGGCAGCGCCCACGTGTCGTCCTCTGTGAGGGACGTGTTGGGCGCCTCCAGTGGCCATGTGTACTCCTCTCTGATGAACGTGCCCAGAGTTTTGAGCCTCTTCAGTCTTTCCAGTGTGTCCCCTCGGAGCTGCGTGTGGATCGCTCTGACAATCTCACCGATCAACTTGTTCTCTTCTTCGTCGACAGTCATGCTTAAACTCTGGCGACCACGTGACTGGGATGTAAAAAGTCTTTATCAGCGCTGTTTTTAAAGCGACTTTGTCCGAATGTCCGTGTGTAACAGAGAAATGAACCTGCAGCCTCTGACAAAGCGTGTGTTTCTGAGATGAAGCCTCGGCTGAGAAGAATATGATGTCATACAATAGAACGCTGTCAGCCAATCAAATCACAGGAATCGTTTCTAAGCAACAGGCAGGTATCTTTGGAATTGCCCATATATGGTCATGTTCGTAGCGGCCAAAGGGATTAGTCCATTACTTTGACAAATGCTCAATTATGAATATATTTTCGACTAAATAAAGATACAGAGACATAGATACAGACGGCATCCCTGGAATCGCCCATATATGGTCATGTTTGAAAACAGTTAAGGGGGAAAACAATTTGGAGAAAAATCTAAACTTTCTCTAATTATTCAAAAACTACTTTAACAAACGCTGAAATATGAATAAAGTTTTCTACTAAATGAAGATACAAAGACATGGAGAGGAGCAAAGTGGATCAACAGCCCATAAATACATAAATAACGGAGAATGCTAATGCTAACGGTTAGCTAGCGCTAGCTACAACTGCCGTTTTTTCACTTCTACTGAACAATCTGCTGTGAGAAAATATCCATATGGACCCAAATTACACTTGACTTTATTGATAAATAAGTTGATATTCCACCAGAAAATGGCTAAAAAGGGTGAAAAATTGTGTTTCTCTAAAGATTCCATTTTCCCCCTCGGCCAAGCCACGCCCCCTTCTATGACGAGATGCCGTCTGTGTCTATAGAGGCATTTTAACTGTTTATCATCCGCCAGAAATCGGCTCAAAGGGGGAAAAACTGTGATTCCCATGAGATGTTTACTTCCCCCTCGGCTTGGCCACGCCCCCTTTGCTGGCTGTATCTATGCTAACCGGGATGTAAAAGTTAGCTTCATGCTACATTTGCTAACATTAGCTATGACAATCGTTAAGCTAGATTCATGAAATCCTGAAATATCCCTTTAAGACAGGGGTGTCAAACATACGTATGACATTATTTAATCTGGCCCCAACCCTTTCGCGGTCCTGTGCGCACCCGTGTTTGATCGCAGCGCTGCTGATCATTTACATAAAATATATATGTTTTCATTAGCAAGTAATGTTTTATTGTAGCATGTGTTTGCTATTGTACCAGAGTGCCATTATTTGTTCGTAGTTTCATGAATTTTATTTCAGCTATTTGTTTTTTTGTTCTTTGTTTTTTAACCCCTTGACTCCCACCTGAACCGAGCACATTTTCTCCAGTTTGGCTTTACCCCAGCTGTGAAAATAGCAACAAAACTGAGAGGAAAACAATGATAAAAAGTGGCAAAAATGTCACAAAAAAATAGCAAAAAATGGACGAAAAAATGACAAAAATGTGACAAAAAAAATACAAAGATTTGATAATAAATGACGAAAATGTGACGAAAAAATTACAAACATGTGACAAAAAAAAAAAAATTGCAACAAAACTGAGACAAAAAAAATAATGGAAATGTGACAAAAAAGTGATGAAAAATTGATGAAAAAGTGGCAAAAATGTGACAAAAAATGTGACAAAATGTGACAAAAAAAATGACAAAAAAATGATACAAAATATGACCAAAAAATGACAAAAATGTGACAAAAAAATAATTTTTAAAAAATGATTTTAAAAAGATTTTCACCAAGATTTTTGTACCCAGTTTGTACCCAGGGCAGAATTTGGTGCTCCGCCCCTGCTAGAAGGGAAAAAAGTAAGCCTAAAACAAAGTAAATAAAAAATAATAAAAACATTAAAACAAAAATAATTAAAAAAATAAACAAGAAAAGATAATTAAAAAATAATAGTAATAATTAAAAAATATATATAAAAAAGAAAGAAAAAACCAAACAAAAACAAAGTCCCGCCCTCTTCCGCGTGTCCTCGCTCTGTGATTGGCCCGCTCGCCTGCCCGTCTTCCCCGTGACTCACCGCTGTCATGTGACCAGTGTTTGTGTCGCTCCACTTCCGCGTTGTCTTTGCAGAGTCATGTGCTTCACCTGTACCGACAACACCGAGTCCAGGCCTAGACTCTGACCGCTTTCCTCTCAACCCCGAGCGGCCGAAGCCCCCGCCAGACCCCCGGTGTCGGCGCCTCCTCCTCCCCGAGGCTCCGGTTCTTTGGGACGGCCACGGAGAGGCTCGTTTCTTCGCTATGTCGCTGCACTTCTCCTCCTCCATGTCGGATCGTGTGGCGTTTTGAGCTCGAATACAGCGTCCAAACTCTTCCCCAGGTCAGTCCGGTTTAGAATCAGCATTTTATTCGCCTACAGACACGAATTAGTCCAAAAGTGTCCGTCAATTTGTGGAATATAATAATAATATAATGTTGTGTCACATCCCCTAACAGTGAAATGCCCGTCATTTAACCTCTTAACTTCCACCTGAACATGTTTTCTCCAAATTCTCCAAATCTAAAAGCTTCTTCCATAGCGACAAAAAACGAGAAGAAAAATGAGGATGTATATTGACAAAAATGACAAAAATCCGGCAAAAAAGTGACAAAAATCCAGCAAAAAAGTGACAAAAATCCAGCAAAAAAGTGACAAAAATCCAGCAAAAAAGTGACAAAAATCCAGCAAAAAAGCGACAAAAATCCAGCAAAAATGTGACAAAAATCCAATAAAAAAGCGACAAAAATCCAGCAAAAAAGCGACAAAAATACAGATTTTTTTTTAAACAAAAATCCAGTAAAAAAGCGACAAAAATCCAGCAAAAAAAAGACAAAAATCGAGCAAAAAAGTGACAAAAATACAGAAAAAAAGACAAAAAATCAGAAAAAAGTGACAAAAATCCAGCAAAAAAAACCGACAAAAATACAGAAAAAAAGACAAAAATTCAGAAAAAAGTGACAAAAATACAGAAAAAAAGACAAAATTACAGAAAAAAACGACAATAATCCAACAAAAAGTTACAAAAGTGCCATAAAAAAAAGTGATAAAAACACATAAGGGAAATAAAAAGTGACGACAATGGCAAAGAGGAGAGAATGCAAATATTGTTGCAAATATTTGAGCTTTGCAAAATATCTTGACCTTGACAGGGTTTTATTCTAAACAAAAATGAATAAATAATAATAATAATAAAGAGAACGTTTTGCAGTGTTTCTGATGGTCGATCGTTCTAAAAAAAAAGTCCCCAATAATATTCAAGCCTTTCTTTCACGTGATTACAGAGCCTCTCGTGAGTATTCATACACCTTGAACTTTTGCACATTTTGTCATGTTTACAACCCTAAACATGAAGATTTTATTTTTATTTTTTTACTGAACGTTCACACACAAGTAACAGACAACTGTGAAGTGAAAGCAAAATGATTCCTGATTCTGTTATTTTTCAAAAAATAGAAAAGTGAAAAGTGGGGCTTGCATAAGTATCATACAGCATTTTCTGAGTGCATTAAACTGCCTTTAAAACATTCCTCATGACTCCAGAATGTTCATACCTTGGCCTAACGGTTAAATAGAGGCACCTGTGTGTCTTTTTCATCAATTTTTTCGTCACTTTTTTGTCACATTTCCATCATTGTTTTCGTCTCAGTTTTGTTGCTATTTTCACAGTTTTTTCCAGAAGCTTTTGGACTGGGGTAAAGCCAAACTGGAGAAAATGTGCTCGGTTCAGGTGGGAGTTAAGGGGTTAGTCTAAAAGTCTAAAAATACGAGAAATAGTGTCAGTGTTTTTGAAATGTCATCCCAGTTCGTCATATATAATGTTAAACAGTGATTCTCAACAGGTGGGTCGGGACTTTTTCAATATTTTCCATCTGAAACTACACGGAAACACTGGAGTCTGTTCAATTTAATATTATTGGGTTGTTTTGATCATAATTTCAGTCTTAAAGGCAAATCTACGGTGTTTTCAATAAAAACATGTGGTAAATACAATATAAGTACAGCTTTATTTGGGCCGCAGCTTGTCATTGAAGTAATGGCTGGATTTGAGGATGTTTTTGTGTGTGCTGTGGACCCGCAGGTTCCTCTGTTCGTTCCTGCGCCGGACTCTCCGTGATGGCGGACGGGGAGCGCTCGCCGCTGCTGTCGGAGCCGCAGGACGACGGCTTCGGGCTGCCTCACGGTGCGAACATCACAATCACTACTTTCACATCAAAACATATGTCGAGCTGCGGATAATGGACTTTGAGTTTCCAGCGTGACAATCAGTCGACTTTGTGACGTCCAGCGATATTTAGCGCCGTAAAAAGAATCGGTATCGTATCACGCCTTCAAGGGATAGTTCAGGATCTTTGACATAGGGCCTCATTTCCTCGTTATCCAGAGTGTTGCTGATTCCTGGAGATATTTTTTTTGTAATTCATGCAGTTCTTATATTTGAAGAGTTTCGTGGCGCTAGGCTAATGCAAGGCTAGTGCATGTCTATGGTATCAGCTAGCCTGCATTAAAAACCCGCTCCACAGAGCACCCGAGGCAAATCACTTATAACACCAGACTAACCATATTTAAAATACCTTATATTTGAGCAGCATCAGCTTCGTGGTTGTATAAGCTACGCGGCGGCGGAGTGATCTGCTAGAAAATAGTCCCTCAAAATGCGATCATTCATGTGATGCAGGTCAGTTATATTCCAAACATGATTCTATGGACACCAGAGGTTACATTAACCGAAAATTCTCTGTCATTTATATATTATATTTTTTACTTTGACGGATAATTTCAAAGGCCGTCCGTCATTTTGAAGGGGAAAATAAGTGCCTTCAGGGCGGGATACATTATCCCGCTCATTATACGGCCATTTGCCAACTGAACACACACAACATAAACTTCGTACACTTTTATGAAGGCCCAAAGGTTTATTTAATGACTTCCACGACAAATAGTTCCCAAAAGTTTGCGCGTTGCTCGGCAACATTTTGCTAGGCTAGAAGCAGCAAGGCTAGCAGCTAGCCTAGCTACTTAGCTGAAGGTGCAGTTGGAGGAATGATGGTGAATCTCTTGGTAAGTTGAAAGTCAGACTCACGCTAACTTCACGAGCGATTCCCCGACTTCTCTCTCAGTGACGGGACAGAGATAGTGTCGCTACTACGTACGCGCGGAGCAGAGGTTACATTAACCGAAAATTCTCCATCATTTACGGAATACTTTTTACTTTGACGGAAAATTTCAAAGGCCGTCCGTCATTTTGAAGGATTGAAAATCAAGCCGTAACGAAAATAAAGCCGCAACTCTGTTGTTTTTCATAGTGCGCGGGTCTCTCTCTCTCTCTCTCTCTCTCTCTCTTTCTCTTCTCTTCTCTTTCTCTTCTCTTTCTCTTCTCTTCTCTTCTCTTCTCTTCTCTTCTCTTCTCTTCTCTTCTCTTCTCTTCTCTTCTCTTCTCTTCTCTTCTCTTCTCTTCTCTTCTCTTCTCTCCTCTCCTCTCCTCTCCTCTCCTCTCCTCTCCTCTCCTCTCCTCTCCTCTCCTCTCCTCTCCTCTCCTCTCCTCTCCTCTCCTCTCCTCTCCTCTCCTCTCCTCTCCTCTCCTCTCCTCTCCTCTCCTCTCCTCTCCTCTCCTCTCCTCTCCTCTCCTCTCCTCTCCTCTTCTCTTCTCTCTAAAGTTTCAGACCGTGTCTTATCTTGGATGAGCTCTTACAAGTTGTATCACTGCCTTGCTCGCTAACTTTCCTGACCCGGGCGCTAACAACAAACGGGGAAGAAAACCACGATGCAAACGCGGTTAAAGGTTAATAATATCCTTCCCATCTGGAGCGCTCTTCTCACGTAAGTCTCAGGACGAGCTCATCTATCCCCCCCCCCCCTCTCTCTTTCCCTCCCCGTGTGGTAGCGGCGGCGCGTCGTGCAGTGATGCAACTGGTAAACATTGTCCCGTTCACCCACCGTCTCTTACATTCCGTTAAACTTGACAAATGCAAATAATAAGCTCCACTTTACATTTGTATGAGCGTAATCTGAGCCTTGATGTTGATGAGCAGGTGACGCTCTGAAAGTCGTCTCCTCTGAGGCTTTTACGCACAAGTTTATTCACTTTTCTGTTGCAAAATGTACCATGACTGTTCAGATCAGGTTTAGTTTAGCTCCGTTTATCCTGCAGAAATCAGGAACTAACTAGGAAATGACGCCCTATGTCAAAAATCCTGAAATATAATATAATGGCTTGTTTTCCTGTTCACAGATATTATCCTGTCCAGTCATTTTCATTCATCATCCCTTTAAAATATCACAAACTTCAGATTTCTTGTCACACCAGCTCGTGCCTGTAATAGATATTTTTTTGGCAGTAAAAGGAAGCAGCGCTGAATGTTTGGGGAAACCAGTTTGTCGCGTCTCGTGATTGCATTTTTGTGGAGTGAACGACACTGACGCAGGTGCAGCCGGGTTCATTTACAGATACTTTTTATTGTGTCGAAACAAAGCGTGGCGTCATTATTTATCCAGAGGAGTCTTTCCAAAGTAACGCGAGTAGGTCTGGGTACTGTAAAAAAAAAAATCCGATACTGGTGCTTTAACGATGCGATACCTTTGCTAAATAATTTGTCAAATAGAATCAGAAAACAGATTAATAATGTTATTCCTTTTCCTTCTGTTTCCTTTGTTTTGTATTTGTATCATTTGCTTGAAGTAAAACAACTAAGAAACTTCCTTTAACGACAAATGGACAGAAAAACACTTTCGTTTTTACTTTTCCCCACAATTTCCCCCCCCCACTTTTTTCCAGTTTTTTCTACGTTTTTAAATTTCCCCCAAATTATTATTTTTTTCCCCCAAAATGTTTTCCTACTTTTTGACAATTTTTCTCCGTTTTTAATTTTCTATTTTTCCCCTAAATTATTGTTGTTTTCCCCCAAAAATGTTCCTATTTTTTTTTCAATTTTTTCTACGTTTTTAATATTCCCCCAAATTATTATTTTTTCCCCAAATTTTTTTCCTACTTTTTGACAATTTTCCTCCGTTTTTGATTTTCTATTTTCCCCCAAATTATAGTTTTTTCCGCCAAAAATGTTTCCTACTTTTTTTTTTCCAATTTTTCTGTTTTTCATTTTCAATTTTCCCCCAAATTTTAATTTTTTCTCCCCAATTTTTTCCAACTTTTCTGTTTTTGATTTTACATTTTCCCCCAAATTATTATTTTTTCTCTGCAATTTCTTCCTACTTTTTTCCAATTTCTCTACGTTTTTAGTTTTCAATTTTCAATTTCCCCCAAAATATTGTTTTTTCCCACTTTTCTCCGTTTTGAATTTTCTATTTTCCCCCAAATTATTGTTGTTTTCCCCAAAAAATGTTCCTATTTTTTTTCTTCCAATTTTTCTACGTTTTTAATTTTCCCCCAAATTATTCTTTTTTTCCCCAACATTTTTTCCTACTTTTTAACAGTTTTTCTCCGTTTTTAATTGTCTATTTTCCCCCAAATTATTATTTTTTCTCTGCAATTTCTTCCTACTTTTTTTAATTTCTCTACGTTTTTAATTTTCCTCCAAATGATTATTTTTTTTCCCCAAAATGTTTTCCTACTTTTTTCCAATTTTTCTCCGTTTAGAATTTTACATTTCCCCCTAAATTATTGTTGTTTTCCCCAAAATTTTTCCTACTTTTTTTTCCCAATTTTTCTATGTTTTGAATTTTCTATTTTCCCCCAAATTATAGTTTTTTTCTCCCCAATTTTTTCCTACTTTTTTCGAATTTCTCTACGTTTTTAATTTTCCCCCAAATGATTATTTTTTTTCCCCAAAATGTTTTCCTACTTTTTTCCAATTTTTCTACATTTTTAATTTTCAATTACCCCCAAATTATAGTTTTTTCCCCAAAAAATGTTTCCTACTTTTTGTTTCAAATTTTTCTCCGTTTTTAATTTTCTATTTTCCCCCAAATTATTATTTTTTCTCTGCAATTTCTTCCTACTTTTTCTAATTTTTCTACGTTTTTAGTTTTCAATTTCCCCAAAATTATTATTTTTTCCCCAAATTTTTTTTTAAACGTGTGTTTCACTTTTTTCCCTTTTGAATAGTGATGACCCACAGTGTTAAAACTTAAACATACAGATTTTATATTTCTTTTCGGTTCCTGGGTTTGATTCCAGACTGGTATTATTTACCGGTGCCCAGCCCTAAATCTGAGTTGCCAAATACAAAATGGAGCTTTTATTTTGTAGTTTATGGATCTGCAAAATGCCTTGATGTATCTAAAAACGGTTATTTATTCCCCCCCCACAGGCCTGTCGCCGTACCCGTGTGAGCCCCCTCCTCCGTACTCGCCCCAGGGCAGCCCCGACAGCAGCAGCGCCCCTGTCATCAGCTGCAGGGTCTGCCAGAGCGCCATCAACGTGGAGGGCAAGACGCACCAGCACGTGGTGAAGTGCAACTTCTGCAACGAGGCCACGGTGAGTCCGGCTGCTCACGAGGAGCACCGATCACAGACTCTCTATATGCCTCTAAATATACTGCTAATGATTCATGTATTATTGATTAACGTAGTTCTAATGTCTTTAATACAATTCATCGGTGGGGCAGTTATGATACAAGTTATAAATCATGTTTCATGGGCAGCACGGTGGCACTTTAGAAACATAATCTGGTGGAGACGTGAGTAAAAAGTCTGTCACTGCTCATTATAAGTTGCATTATAGGGAACCAGGACTCACTAAAGCAGCAGGATGGGGATAAACAGCGCCACGGCACATTAGTGGAGACATGGTGTAATGGCAGAATCTTAGGAAGACTTGATGCAACTTTATTAACCCCTTAACTCCCACCTGAACCGAGCTCAATTTCTCCAGTTTGGCTTTACCCCAATCCAAAAGCTTCTGGAAAAAAGGTGAGAAAATAGCAACAAAACTGAGACGAAAACAATGATGGAAATGTGACAAAAAAGTGACGAAAAATGTATGAGAAAGTGGCAAAAATGTCACAAGAAATTGGCAAAAAAATTGACGAAAAAATGACCAAAATGTGACTAAAAAATGACAAAAAATGGATACAAAATTTACAAAAAATGACCATGTGACAAAAATGTGACGAAATGTGACAAAAAAATTACAAAAAAAATTACAAACGTGACAAGAAATTACAAAAAATTGATAAAAAATGTGACAAAAATGAGTTGAATACCCAACAAAAAAATGATGGGAAAAAAATCTGATGACGTGAGGAAAAAGATCCTCTCGGTTCAGGCGGGAGTTAAGAGGTTAAAAAAAATGGGTCAGTTCAAGGGGCCCCTTGCCTGTGGGGGGCCCCAGGCAGCTACACCTCTGCATGTTCTCCCTGTGTCTGCGTAGGGTTCCTCCGGGAACTCCGGTTTCCCCTACCACTAAAAACATGTACAACAGGCCAGGATGAATGAGAGTGTGTTTGAGAGTGCACATGGGGGACGATGGATGGAAATTAGACCAAGGCTACAATCCTGGTGTGGCTTGTTTACATGCATGAGACCCATGTATGTTCATTAACATGCCCCGACCAAATAAACCAATACATAAAAAATAAGTCCGGCTCTAACTCACCTCACCAACTTTAAACCTCTTACCTTCCGCCTTAACCGAGCGCATTTTCTCCAGTTCGGCTTTACCCAAATCTAGAAGCTCCTTGACTGGAGAGCCTCATTTGAAAGCTAAGACCCACAACAGTTGTCGCCGCCTTTTTGTCACATTTTTAAAGTTTTTGTCATGTTCCCGGCATGTTTTTTGTCGCTCTTTCGTAGCTTTTTCGTAGCTTTTTCGTCACTCTTTAATCATGTGTTTTTGTCGCTCTTTTGCCATTTTTTTATTTTTCTTTCCAAAGTAACGTGAGTAGGTCTGGGTACTGCAAAAAAAAATCAGATACCGATACTTTAACGCTAAATAATTTGTCATATAGAACCAGAAAACAGATTAATAATGTTATTCCTTTTCCTTCTGTTTCATTTCTTTTGTATTTGAATCATTTGCTTGAAGTAAAACAACTAAGAAACTTCCTTTAACGACAAATGGGCAGAAAAACACTTTCGTTTTTACTTTTCCCCACAATTTTTTTTCCCTACTTTTTTCCAGTTTTTTTCTACGTTTTTAAATTTCCCCCAAATTATTATTTTTTTCCCCCAAAATGTTTTCCTACTTTTTAACAATTTTTCTCCGTTTTTAATTTTCTATTTTTCCCCAAATTATTGTTGCTTTCCCCCAAATTTTTCCTACTTTTTTTCCCAATTTCCAAAGGCGGCGACAACTGTTGTAGGTCTTAGCTTTCAAAATGAGGCTCTCCAGTCAAGGAGCTTTTAGATTTGGGTAAAGCTGAACTGGAGGAAATGTGCTCGGTTCCTGTGGGGGTTAAGAGGTTAAAGAGAACATGTTAGGATCAGATTAGATCAACTAAAGGGATGAAGTTTTTTAGGACTTTCTTCAAACAGAGCAGCCTAATCTGTATAACCTTTATTCCGTCTCCTGTGTCTCTAAATTTGCTTCTGTCTTGTTCTTGTTTTTTCACTCCAGCCGATTAAAAACGCTCCGGTGGGGAAGAAGTACGTCCGCTGCCCGTGCAACTGCCTCCTCATCTGCAAAGTGACGTCTCAGAAGATCGCCTGCCCCAGACCGTACTGGTGAGAGCCACACACCGGCCTCTCACCTTAAATCAAACACCAGCGTTTCTTCTTCTGACTTTCTCCTCGTCCTCCTCCAGCAAACGTGTGATAAACCTGGGCCCGGTCCACATCGGCAGAGACAGCCCCGAGCCGCAGCACCGCCAGCCCGTGGGCGTCCGGGTCATCTGCGGACACTGCTCCAACACCTTCCTGGTAAAAGGGGAGCGTTTTGATTCAAAGGCTCTGAGATGCTGGTCTTTGTCTGACTCGCTTTTCTCTTCCAGTGGACGGAGTTTTCGGACCGAACCTTGGCCCGATGTCCTCACTGTCGGAACGTGTGAGTAACTTATGTGATGTTTTCACAAAGCAGGCGCCACTTTTTTATTTCAGGTTTAACTTTGCATTACAGTCAAAGAAAAGGAAGTTGATTTGAAAGAATTGAAGTTTTAGTGATTTGGAAAGAGCTAACAGTTTTTTTTTTTTACCTAAATGAGCAATGTGTTTTATTATAAATAGATCAAGGCTGCGTCCGAAGCCATCAAATTATAGCTTCTCTAGCCCGAGCTCCTGATCCTTAACCTTCTCTGTGGTCCTCATGGCGGGAGCTGACATTGCTGTAATACCGCCCCCCTGGTGGCCAGGGGCGACTTCAAGAGACACTTGGGATCATTGAGTCTAATGGGACTTAAAACGGCTTAACCTCTTACCACCCGCTTAAACCAAATGCCTTCTGTCCTCTTTGGCTATTATATAGGCCTGTGTCATTTGAAACCTAAGACCCACAAAACTGATCTTTTTCCTCGCATTGTTGCTGTGTTGTGTCACCTTTTGTATGTTTTTTTTATTTTTTTTATTTTTTTTTTCATTTTTGTCACATCCTTGTTGAATTTTTGTCACATTTTTGTCACATCTTGAGTTTTTGTCACATCTTTCTGTGGCTGTTTTGGTGCTTTTTTCCTCAAGAAGCTTTTTGATTAGGGTAAAGCCAAACTGGAGAAAATGGAATCCGTTCAGGTGGAAGTTAAGAGGTTTAAAGCCTGGCTCCAAAGAGTTTTTCTTTTTCAAAAAATCGCTGTGACCCATGTAACCAGGCTGGGGGAGGTGAAATATTTTTAACCACGCTAGTTTTTGTTTAGCATTTTCAGTGTATTGACTGGTCCCAGAGCCTGTTAATCAACCTCTGGAGCCTGTGGAGGCTCCGCCCACTCCTCGAGTGCAGGGCTTCCCGCCTTTCTGCCCTTTTAAGGAACAGGCTGCGTAGGAGGGGACAGAGCGGCCATTATATTTCACACAGGACTCAGGACCTTTTTCAATGAATAGGGCTGAATGGGACCTGCTCATCTTTATTATTTTATATCTATGGGTCGACTGTTAGATCTATGCAGTTAGTGAACTAGAGCTTCAGCATTTGCCCGATTTGACCGTTCTTACTCAGGGGAAGTGACATCACCAACAGCTGCTGTTCTTCTTCTCTAAGGTTATTGTCAGACTGCAGGCAAACAAAAGTGCATGTCGCCCCCTACTGTATTACATCTGCAACAACACAGTGTCCAAATAAAGACATTTAAGGAGAAAAAAAAGAAAAATCCAGATGTTCCTTCACATTTCCCTTCAGCGTTATTTTATCTCAACAGTTGTTTCTTAAAGCTACAGTAGCAAATGATCCATGTGGTTTAAGTTTCTACTAAATTAAAGCAAAATCACAAACTGTCTTCATTTAAGCCGTTTACTTTAAAACACTGACATGTGACTAAGCTGAGGAGACGACACTTTTATAAAGTTTGGCTTGTGCAAAATCTTTTTCCAGATTTTTAAAATTAATTGTGCACCTCAATCAAAAGTGGTTGCGCATGAATCACTGAGGGTGGGGCCGAGGGGGGGAGTGGCTTATGGGATGGCACATAGCTCCTAATCACCGGTTCGTTAGCACCAGAGGTCCCTATGCTAAAGTGGCTATGATAGTTAGCATTGAGGCTCCTCCCCCTAACTCCTTCCTAACTGACAGCCCAATTTGGAGGCTCCTTATCATGGCGGACACTGACGCACATCCGGTTTGGCGTTAGACCTCTTACCAATCTTCAGAAAGGGCCTTCGATTTAAGGCGATGCTGACCCTTGTATTTCCTGGTTTTGTGTTTGCAGCTCCTCCATTGGCCAGCGGTATCCCAGGAGGCGGAGTCTGCTGTGTTTACTGTTGTTCGTCATTCTCGTCATATGGACGGCTGGACTCATGGTAAAGACTCTCCCCCCTCACTCTGTCTGTTTGGTCTATAATCCTGTAAAAACATCAGTACTTGGCCGCTCCAGCAGTGGCCGATTTTATTTTACTACTTCAGTGATTCAATTATAGTTTCTGTCCCAGCTTTGATTAGCTGCAGTTAGCATTAGCATTCTGTTGCTAGCATTAGCATACTGTCGCTAGCCGTGGCATTTTGCGTAGTGATCAAAAATACAATTGACTCTGTGCATAACTTCAAAGCATAACAACGCCGCCCAAGAAGTGACTTCCTGTTTCGATATAGCACGCCAAAAATAAAAGCACCGTCTTATTCATTAGTTCAACTTTCTTTCTGCCACGCTATTAACAGACAAAAGACTTTAAATGTGTATGTTTAATTTTATTCTTGTAATGTTGCAAGTACAAAGTCAATTTTTTATCACATTTTTGTCACATTTTTGTCATTTTTTGTCACATTTTTGTCATTTTTTTGTCACATTTTGTCTCATATTTTTGTCATTTTTTGTCACATTTTTGTCATTTTTTTGTCAAATTGTTATCAATTTTTTGTCACATTTTTGTCATTTTTTTGTCATTTTTTTTGTCACATTTTTGTCACATTTTTGTCATTTTTTGGTCAAATTTTTATCCAATTTTTGTCACATTTTTGTCATTTTTTCGTCATTTTTTGGTCAAATTTTTATCCAATTTTTGTCACATTTTTGTCATTTTTTGTCATTTTTTTGTCCCTTTTTTGTCACATTTGTCATTTTTTTGTCACATTTTGTCATTTTTTGTCACATTTTTGTCATTTTTTCGTCCATTTTTTGTCCATTTCTCGTGACATTTTTGTGACATTTTTGCCACTTTTTCATACATTTTTCGTCACTTTTTTGTCAATGTTTTCTCACTTTTTTGTCAAATTTTTGTCTTTTTTTTGGTCAAATTTTTATCACATTTTTGTCATTTTTTTGTCACATTTTTTGTCTTTTTTTGTCACATTTTTGTCATTTTTTGTCAATTTTTCGTCAATTTTTTGTCAATTTCTTGTGACATTTTTGCCACTTTTTCATCAATATTTCATCACTTTTTTGTCAATGTTTTCTCACTTTTTTGTCACATTTCCATATTTTTTTTTCCGTCTCAGTTTTGTTGCTTTTTCACACCTTTTTTCCTGAAGCTTTTGGACTGGGGGTAAAGCCAAACTGGAGAAAATGTGCTCGGTTTAGGCGGGAGTTACGGGGTTAAACAGACATCAGGATTTTCAGCGTGTGTTGGTTATTATGGTCTGGCCGTGTGGTTAAACTCTCCGCCTCCTCCTCAGACCGGGACGTGGTTGCCCGCTCAGAAGAACCACGGCGTGTACGTGGCCTGGGTGGTGTTCTGGCTGCTGACTCTGCTGGCTCTGGCCCGGACCATTTACTGGAGGTGCCTCAAGATCAGCCTCCCCATCTCCAACGTCACGTAGAAGCCCCTGGAGCGAGCGAAGTCACGCCAGCAAGGTTCAAAACGACGACGGACACTCTTTTTCAGACTAAAAACGAGGATTAACTTTGAATCTGTCGGTAATTTATCTCCATAACCCAGCTAATGAATCAAATCCAGGCAACTCTAATATTCTGGATCCTTGTCGTTTTAACTTTTGTTTTGGGGTTGAACTTGCGCTTGTGCTAAACTTCAGTTCACTTTGAGAAACACAAACACGTCAGAAGTTTAAGGGAAACTGGAAAAGCTGAGAAAGGCTTTTTCAGTTTCTGGTTTTCCATATTCGCTGGACCATGATGACGCTGCTATACTCTTGATCAAAGCCACCGTTTAAGTCCCACACACTGATTTTTAAACCTTGTACGTATGTTATCTAGCTAATGTAATCAAATATAGTGTTATTTTTTTGAAAAAGCATGGCGTTTACTGCAGAAATCGGCAGCAGAAAAGAAAAGAAGCATCCAGACAGTATAATGACCTTTCGCAAAAGCCCCAACTATTGCGAGAAATTACAAGATTGATGGGAATTGAGTAAATATTCCTCTTCATTGTCTTCAAATGTTATGTTGAGTGAGACCCAATAAAGTATATTTAAACAAATTCAGCTAAAAATAAATGCAGTCAAATGTTAATAGAGCAAAAAAACAGCTGATTTTTTTTATATATGAAGCAGAAGAACCACAGAACATTAAAACATCATGGCTCAGTTCGCGTCAGCAGCACGTTGGTATAATATTTCAGAAAACACAATACAGGAGAGCCACGCGGTGCTACTAGCAATAATTAATCGACTTTGCTGCCTGGTAAAGATGACAAACTGTGAGAAAGCTTCTGACTGAAGCCTGTTTGATTATGGGTTGGTTGGTTGGTTGGTTGGTTGGTTGGTTGGATGTAAGGATGGATGGTTGGAAGGATGGATGGATGGATGGATGGATGGATGGATGGATGGATGGATGGATGGATGGATGGATGGATGGAAAGGTGGTTGGTTGGATGGTTGGATGGATGGAAGGATGGATGGATGGAAGGATGGATGGTTGGAAGGATGGATGGATGTAAAGGTGGATGGTTGGTTGGTTGGATGGTTGGTTGGTTGGAAGGATGGATGGATGGAAGGATGGATGGATGGATGGATGGAAGGATGGATGGATGGAAGGATGGATGGATGGAAGGATGGATGGATGGATGGATGGATGTAAAGGTGGATGGTTGGTTGGATGGTTGGATGGTTGGTTGGTTGGAAGGATGGATGGATGTAAGGATGGATGGATGGAAAGGTGGTTGGAAAGGTGGTTGGTTGGTTGGTTGGTTGGTTGGTTGGTTGGTTGGAAGGATGGATGTAAAGGTGGTTGGCTGGATGGTTGGTTGGTTGGAAGGATGGATGGATGGATGGATGGATGGATGGATGGATGGATGGATGTAAAGGTGGATGGATGTAAAGGTGGATGGATGGATGGATGGATGGATGGATGGATGGATGGATGGACACTTTACTGATCTCACAGATGGAGACATTAATTTGATGAGAGACCATCAGGAAGCTGCACCCATTCAGTTAAAAAAAACAATTCAAAACCTTGAATTGTTTGTGTATCAGGCCGGCGTCAGTCCTTTCACCCGTGGCTTGGCCTTGGTGGTAGATGTTGACATTGCACAGGGAAGATAATGGCCCAACTGCTGTCCTGTGTTCCATGGAGGGTAAAGTTAAGTTCTTCAACATTATTCAGACGTGCACAGCAGGTCCTTCCTCCAAACTTCTTCAGTTTGTAAACGATGCAGGTGCTCCTCATGTGGGAGTTTCATCCTAAGCTTTCTTTTGCTTCAATTAAAAAAAAAATCCCCCACAAGACTTTACTTTCCCCCGGGGAGGATAAAGTGTGGACTTATTGGAATCCACAACGTTCACGGTTTCCTGATTATCTTCTAGCGCGATGATCACGATTATTAAAAATTGCAGTGATCGCGAAATCCCAAACTTTGCGGAAAAATGGCCCATGAAATCAGGCATTTTAGCAACAAAAAAATGTTCGCTAAATCCTGCAGGGACTGGCCATGGAACTCCTGACAAAGGACGAGCCGGACGGTGAATGAGACGTATCTTGGCTCAACAGGTTTTGCGAAAGGTCAATAATTACTGTTAACGCCGCAAAGACAAAATGGCGAAAAATCAGCATAAAAACTAAGAAATCTGACTAAAAATTCACTATCTTTTGTTTTGTTTTGATTAATTTGCACTTTTCACTGCACTGGTCGAACACTGGACTGCAACAAAGAAGAAGAAGTTTGTATCGTCTGAAGCATTTACTCACTGTATGTGTGTGTGCATTATTGAACTTTGTCCCTTTATGCTTCCTGTAGGGCATTAACACACGTTAGGGACCAGAACTGAAACCTCGCAGTGATTTGAATCGCGTTTTGCACTTATGGGAAAAGATGTATTTAATGTAAGTAATCGTATGTTTTGTAAAGAGCATAGTTTTTTTTGTTCGACTTCTGATGAAAAACGACTCGTTTCTCACAATCTCGATCTGAACCGGGGCTGAACTACTTCCAGAAAATAACGTGTAGTGCAATTGTGATATGAAATACATTTGTAATTGTCAAATGAAGGGATAGCTTACAGTTAAAGGCCTTGTACCCGATTTTTCTCCTTTTTAAACGGTGCCCCTACAGGCCAAAGCTGCAACTGCACCTATGGGAATGTAACAAGCTCTGCTCTAGCAATAAAATCCACAGGGCAGAGACATCCACAGTTTGAGAAGGCCTCACATAGATCCATCAAATAATAGATACAGACGGCTACTCGTCATAGAAGGGGGCGTGGCCTTCCCTCTTTTAGCCGTTTTCTGGTGGAATATGAAGTTATTTATCACATAAATAAAGTCAAGTGTAAATCAGGCCCATATGGATATTTTCTCACAGCAGATTGTTCAGTAGAAGTGAAAAAACGGCATTTGTAGCTAGTGCTAGCTAACCGTTAGCATTAGCCTTTGCTGTTATTTATGTATTTATGGGCTGTTGAGCCACTTTGCTCCACCCCATGTCTTTGTATCCTTATTTAGTAGAAACTATATTCATAATTCAGCATTTGTTAAAGTAATTTTTGAATAATTAGAGAAAGTTTACATTTCTCAATTGTTTTCCCCTTAACTGTTTTCAAACATGACCATATATGGCCGATTCCAGAGATGCCGTCTGTATCTATTGTCCATTTTGTGTTCTTCTACGAGAGAATAATCGGGTACAGGATCTTTTTAAATGGATTAAATAAGGAAGTTCTTAAATGTTGATCTATATAGCACTTATTCGGCGTTTGGCATGTGTGGTTTAAACAATACTTGATGTTTTTTTTTCAATTATTTGCAGCTATAAAAAGCATTTTATCCTCAGAAGCACAAATATCCAAGTAAATGAGGGTCGTTTTTGTGAAAAACACTTTGTATCGTGATGCAAACTCTAAAACTCGGGGTTCCTGCACAGAGATTATGAGGAACAAAAGCACTCGTAATGAAGTCTAAGGGAGACATTTTTTTTTGCAAATATGGCATAAATACAGTAACTGATTCCAAATATTGTTATTGTAAAATCGTTAAAAACAAAAACTACTTTTACTTTATTTCATGTAATTTACCCAAACTGATTAAATTACACTATGCGATTACAAAATGCAATTACCAAAATACAAAATGCTATTTCAACATTGACTAAATTACAAAATGCAATTACTAAAATACAAAATGCTATTTCAACAATGACTAAATTACAAAATGCAATTACAAAATGCTATTTCAACATTGACTAAATTACAAAATGCAATTACTAAAATACAAAATGCTATTTCAACATTGACTAAATTACAAAATGCAATTACTAAAATACAAAATGCTATTTCAACATTGACTAAATTACAAAATGCAATTACTAAATTACAAAATGCTATTTCAACAATGACTAAATTACAAAATGCAATTACCAAAATACAAAATGCTATTTCAACATTGATTAAATTACAAAATGCAATTACAAAATGCTATTTCAACATTGACTAAATTACAATATGCAATTACAAAATGCTATTTCAACAATGACTAAATTACAAAATGCAATTACAAAATGCTATTTCAACAATGACTAAATTACAAAATGCAATTACAAAATGCTATTTCAACATTGACTAAATTACAAAATGCAATTACTAAAATACAAAATGCTATTTCAACATTGATTAAATTACAAAATGCAATTACAAAATGCAATTACTAAAATACAAAATGCTATTTCAACATTTTTACTTGAAATAATAATAACACTCTATACAAGAACAAATTAAGAAATAAATCAATTTAACAATTTCAGTCATTTTTTTTTTTTTTTTCTGGCCAAACAATACAGTTTTTTGACGAGTAACAACAATACTCATTTTCGAGCCCACTTAATAATAAATTTCAAATATCTTAAAAGCACTTTCCGAGTATAAAACCTGTGCGCGGACCCTGTGTCAGACGTTGAATTGTAAATAAACTCTGTGGATGTGAATATTATTGGTTTTGTATAGGAACTCAGAGGCGTTGTGTCTCCCTCTAGTGGCCAGTCCATGTAACTCTCCAATGTTCTGATGAATTCCTGTGTCTGTGTTTCTGCGGAATGGGTTTTGTAAATGTAAAATAATAACTTTTAAGCAATCAAACAGGTCACGTGTTGTTATTTCTTGCTTTGTGTGAATTCAGTTCAATCAAAAAGGGGACGTCCGAAAATAAAAAGCATGAAAAGTCATCAATTGTACCAAAATGTGTCTTTTTAGTATGATATCAGACATTTGTAGGGGGGGGGGGGGGGGGGATTGTAGTCAGTTCTGTACCTGGGGTCTACACTTTGAATGAAAAAGAAAAGCAAAAAACTGAGAAAAGTAAAAAATTCAAGAATAGTAACCTAATGGACCCAAATGATAAAGAAAACAATATATATATTTAAGTTTAACTCATGATTCAGATTCATTTATTGGCCATTTGCAGTTTGAAAAACCACATTGGAAAATAAAATGTTGCTTTGTTTGGGGGTGTACCACAAGGATCAGCGCTTGGACCACTTCTCATCCTTTACATTTGATTATTTATCTACATATATAACTTACATAAGCTTGTCCAAGAAGTGGAGAATCTTGTTGGAGGACGTGCCAAAAGACAAAGAAGGCTGCCTACTTTAAAGCAGTACTTAAGTAACGTGTTTACCTTAATAAATCCTTTCCGTAGTCCCTGTGGGGGTAATACAAGTGTTTATGGGATGATTGGAGGGTCTTTCATCTCCCCCTGGTGTCTCTGACCAGAAAACCATGTTTGCAACTTCACTGCCACCGGTCCGGAGAAAGCAATACACACTAATGGAATCACGAAGAAGAAGCTAACATGCTAATGGGCAAAGCTAACTGCGGGCTAGCATCACTTTAAACAGTATTTACAGCCAAGTTTGAGTGAAAAAAAAATATTTCAGTTGTATAATTGGATGCACAATATCGCTCTCTCCCTTCGCCTTTCCTGTCAGTGTCGGCGTAGTATTTACTCTCCAAGACAATAAGTTAAAAAATCGTAACTTGCTACTACACCTGCAGTTGCGCTTATGGCCTCTAGGGGGAAGAGTTACTTAGTACTGCTTTAAACCTCTGAATGATTATCCACTCGTTTGACCAGTTTTCTTTGCGCCAACAGCTCATCTGTGTCAAATTCCTGCAGACACCGTGTGAACCACAGACTCTTACGGTCATCGAAACTACACAACAGAGTATTACATACATGTTGTTGATGACGAGCCCCAGAGCAGTGGTTCTCAACCTGGGGGCCGGGACTCTCAAGGGGGTCGTGAGATCATTTAGTTAAAACATACATATTTTCATTAGCATATAATCTAATGTTTTATTGTAGCATGTGTTTGCTATTTTACCAGAGTGCCATTATTTCTTTGTTTTTTTAAGAATTATGTAGGCGGATGTTCCCATTTCTCACGGTGTGACCCGGGTGGGGGGTCACGAACCCCTTTACCTGTTGTAATGGGGGTCGCGGCTCCAAAAGGTTGAGAACCACTGCCCTGGAGGCCCCTAGAAGCCATAAGCGCAACTGAGAGAGTGAGAGTAAATCCTACGCTGACAGATAAGACAAAGGGACGGAGGGATTGTTCATCCAATTCCACAATGGAGATCATTTTTTCGCTCAAACTTGGCTGTAAATTGCTCATACATTCTAATACATTTGCCCAGCAATGTACATAATAAAATCAGTTCATAATAAAATCAGTTCATTATAAAATCAGTTCACTGCAGACACAGTAGCAGCAGGTTCACTTCATTAAAGGAAAGGAAAAAGGAACAGACTGACTGAACGACATTAATTCTTACAACTTATTCAGCTCCTTGATGGCAAAGGGAACAAAAGAATTCCTGTACACATTTTTCTTGGCACAAGGAAGTCTGTATCTCTGCCCTGATGGAAGGAGCTCAAAGTGACGGGACAATGGGCGGCTCTCGTCATCTGTGATCTTAATACAGACACGACGCACTGCTTTACTGTAATGCTGAGGTAAACTGGTTTGTTCAAATTTTATCAAATTTGTGTCTTTTTTTGTCAAATTTTTGTCATTTTTTTGTCAATTTTCTATACAATTTTTGTCACATTTTTGTAATATTTTTTTCACATTTTTGTCATTTTTTTCGTCCATTTTTTATCAATTTTTTATCAAATCTTTGTCATTTTTGGTCACATTTTTTACATTTTTTCGTCCGTTTTTTTATCACATTTTTGTCCATTTTTTTATTTATTTTTTGTAATTTTTTTTGTTACATTTTTATCACATTTTTGTCACATTCATTGTCATTTTTTCGTCAATTTTTTTTATCAATTTTTTGTAATTTTTTTTGTCACATTTTTATCACATTTTTGTCACTTTTTGTCATTTTTTCGTCAATTTTTTAATCTAATTTGTGTCTTTTTGCTGCCCTGTTTAACAACTCTGCCAAGTTTAGCTTTGTTTTTGACAGTTAAATGCCCAAACCAAGAGACTATGTTAAATATCAGCACGCTCTCAATTAAACACTGATAAACCCTTGATAAGACATGGTCACTAGCTTCCAAACCTCTCAGCGACGCAGCAGGAAAAGCCTTTGCTGAGCTTTCTTGTAAACACAGTCAACATGTTCGTTAAAGGTGAAAGAATTGTCCAAAATTGTTCCTAGATATTTGAATGAGTCCACTTGCTCTACATCATGTCCGTTTAACTGAAGTGAATCGAACAGTGGATTTGACGGCTCCGGTTTCCTTTCGGCTGCTGAAGCACATTTCTTTTGTCTTATTTACGTTAAGTTGAAGGTTACTGTCCCGGAACCATTTCATAAGCTCGACTGTCGAGTTTACAACAACTAAACAAGTTACTTAGTTCTGCTTTAATCTTGGGTGTGTCCTTGTTTTATCCTCAGTCCTGGAGTTGGGGAAAAATGAACTCTGTGGCTTGAGAAACTTGAAAATGTGGCCTGAATTCCCCTCTGGAGTTTGCACTTTCAGGCTTTTCAAATGAGCAAAACACAAATGAACTTAGACCTTTTTAGAAATGTGGACAATATTATATTTATCTTTCTAATGTAGTGGAGCAAGACACATTCTCAGTGAATTACAGATACTCACTTTTTTTCAATTTTGGTACATTTCATGAGAGATAATGTCTCGTGTGTCTGCAGTGTTTCACATGTATTGAATTCACTGTGCAGGATGTGAGAAAGCCATATGTCTAGACGGATTGTCCATCCATCCATCCATCCATTTTCTTCCGCTTTATCCGGGGCCGGGTCGCGGGGGCAGCAGTCTCAGCAGAGATGCCCAAACTTCCCGATCCACACACACCTCCTCCAGCTGTTCTGGGGGGACCCCGAGGCGACACCAGGCCAGCTCGGAGACATAGTCCCACCACCGTGTCCTGGGCCTTCCACGAGGCCTTGTCCCACTAGGACATGCCTGGAACACCTCCCGCGGGAGGCGACCAGGAGGCATCCGAAACAGATGCCCGAGCCACCTCAGCTGGCTCCTTTCGACGTGAAGGAGCAGCGACTCTACTCCGAGCTCCTCCCGGGTAACTGAGCTCCTCACCCGATCTCGGAGGGTGCGCCCAGCCACCCTGCGAAGGAAACTCATTTCGGCCGCTTGTATTCGCGATCTTGTCCTTTCGGTCATGACCCAAATCTCATGACCATAGGTGAGGGTGGGAACGTAGATCGATCGGTAAATCGAGAGCTTTGCCCTCCGACTCAGCTCCCTCTTCACCACGACAGACCGATACAGCGACCGCATCACTGCTGACGCCGCACCGATCCGTCTATCGATCTCACGCTCCATCCGTCCCTCACTCGTGAACAAGACCCCGAGATACTTGAACTCCTCCACTTGAGGCAAGGACTCCCCACCGACCTGAAGAGGGGAAACCACCTTTTTCCGGTGGAGAACCATGGCCTCGGATTTGGAGGTGCTGATCCTCATCCCGGCCGCTACACACTCGGCTGCAAACCGCCCCAGAGCGTGCTGAAGGTCCCGGTTCGTTGAAGCCATCAGAACAACATCGTCCGCAAACAGCAGAGATGAGACTCTGAGGCTCCCAAACCGGACACCCTCCGGCCCCTGGCTGCGCCTAGAAATTCTGTCCATAAAAGTAATGAACAGAACCGGTGACAAAGGGCAGCCCTGGCGGAGACCAACACGCACCGGGAACAGGTCTGACTTACTGCCGGCAATGCGAACCAAGCTCCTGCTGCGGTCATACAGGGAACGGACAGCCCTTAGCAGAGGGCCCCGGACCCCATACTCCCGGAGCACCCCCCACAGGGCACCACGAGGGACGCGGTCGAACGCTTTCTCCAGATCCACAAAACACATGTGGACTGGTTGGGCGAACTCCCACGAACCCTCGAGTACCCGATGAAGGGTATAGAGTTGGTCCAGTGTGCCACGACCAGGACGAAAACCGCATTGTTCCTCCTGAATCCGAGGTTCAACCATCGGCCGGATCCTCCTCTCCAGCACCCCGGAATAGACCTTACCGGGGAGGCTAAGGAGACGGATTGTAATGAAGATTTTACATATTTAACAGATTCCCAAAGTGTCCAGTGGCTCTGAATCCGGTCACACAGACACATCCAGAGACGTGGGAAAACTCAAACAAAGGTCATTTATTTTGTTACATTCTCATGACCTGGCGCAACTTGGAACGTCAAATATTAATAAGTTTATAGATTGTATTTGGTGTAAAATATTTTAGAACTGCCTATTATGAATCACTACAGAAGGAAAATAAGATGCCAAGTTATTCACCAAAAAAAAAAAGATTGATTCTAAGCCTGCTCATGTAAACACATTTTTTGCAGGCGTACCTCAAGGATCAGTGCTTGGACCAATGTTATCCATTACATTTTACCATTCATTTCTTTTTGATTAATCACATGAGCCGTGGAGCGGCACGGTAGCGCAGCGGTTAGCGCTCTCGCTTCACAGCTAGAAGGTCCTGGGTTCGATTTCCACCTAGACGGGGCCTTTCTGTGTGGAGTTTGTATGTTCTCCCCGTGTCTGCGTAGGTTTCCTCCGGGTACTCCGGTTTCCCCTACCACTAAAAACATGTACAATAGGCCAGGATGAATGATGTGAGTGAATGCATGGTGGTGGTCAGAGGGTCCGTTGGTGCAGACGTGTGAAGCGAAAGCGCTTCTGACAGTCTCCCCCAGGGGAACCTGAAGCTACAAACGTAGCTTTCCACCACCAAGTATGGAGTGAATGTCCAATTGTCTCATGTAAAGCGCTTTGTGACAATGTCTGTGAAAGGCGCTGTAAAGATCTTCTTCTTCTTCTTCTTCTTGGAGCCAGTGTTAATTTGGACAACATATTTTAATTTAGTTTTAGCCTTAGTCTTTTGACTAAAATGTAAGTTAATTTTAGTCGAGATTTAGTCAAAAAAAATCGTTTCAATTTTAGTCTAATTTTAGTCGACTAAAATTGCATATCAATATAGTCGACTAAATTTAAGACTAATTTAGTCGACTTTGCATTTATAATATTCATTATAATCATATTTAATGTTGTTCCTCTGCTTCATGGAGCTGCTCCACATGAACAAAGCTCAGAGCTGATCCTTTGGCAGAGGATTTACATGATCTGAGGCTCTTTCAGACGGTCAATAGAAGTTTGGATGATTTTAGTCTCTCCTTTTCATTTTTATTTAGTCTTATTTTAGTCGACTAAAATATCTGGACATTTTAGTCATAGTTTTAGTCTCATGAACAACTTTAATTTAGTTTTAGTCAAATTTTAGTCGTCACTTTGACTAAAATTAAGACTAAATAGTCGACGAAATCAACACTGCCTGGAGCAGAAGAGTCTGTTGTTTGGCAGCGGAGACATTCCACACAGAGTCGCCCTCGAGCTTGTTATTGTATCTTGTACCTTTGTCTGCAAATCTATATGTTTTCTGTCTGGCGATTTCTTCACGTGTGTCTGTACCTGTGTGAAAACCCCGCCCACGGATCCTACAGGTGCCCACGTCGCCCAGAGACAACGCCATAAAAGACGAGGCCTCTCCATCAGCGCCTCAGACCCTCGGACTTCCACAGCGGCGCTTCTCCAGACCCGACCTCAACCAGTCGACGTAAGCTTCTTTATTCAGATGTTTAAGTCCCTTCTGTTTTTATCCAACAAAAATATCTGGGGATTGTAGTCACTGTCTTGTTAACCTCTTAACTCCCGCCTGAACCGAGGGCATTTTCTCCAGTTCAGCTTTACCCAAATCCTGTAGGCCAGTGTAACGCCTCATTTGAAAGCTGAGATCTACAAAACTCATCTATATTGATCTTTTTCCTCACGTCATCAGATTTTATTCCATCTTTTTGTAACTTTTGTCAAATAGTACATTTTTTGTCACTTTTTGTCACATGTTCATCATTTTTTCATCATGTTTTTGTAGTTTTTTTTTACTTTTTTTGTTTTTTTTGTTAATTTTTTTGTTAATTTTTTGTGACATTTTTTGCCACTTTTTCATCATTTTTTCGTCAATTTTTTGTCAATTTTTTTTGTCAAATTTTTGTAAATTTTTTGTCAGTTTTTTGTACATTTTTTGCCAGTTTTTAATCATTTTTTTCGGCAATTTTTTGTACATTTTTTGTACATTTTTTGTACATTTTTTGTACATTTTTTGTCACATTTTTGCCACTTTTTCATCATTTTTATGTCAATTTTTCGTCCGTTTTTTGTCAGTTTTTTGTCTACGTTTTCTCACTTTTTTGTCACATCTTCATCATTGTTTTCGTCTCAGTTCTGTCGCAATTTTCTCACCTTTTTCCCAGAAGCTTTTGGATTGGGGTAAAGCCAAACTAGAGAAAATGTGCTCGGTTCAGGTGGGAGTTAAGGGGTTAACTGTTTTACTTACTATTTACTGACATTCTAAACGTTTGGTGTTTTACAGCTGTGATCTGATTGGCCGTGTCCAACATGCTCCGCCTCCTGTGGTGCTTGGCCTGTGTTTCCTTGGCCACAGGTAGAGTCTGTTTAACCTCTTAACCTCCACTTAAACAGCGCATTTTCTCCAGTTCCGCTTCACGCAAATCTTAAAGCTCCTTACGCCTCATTTGAAAGCTAAGCCCTGTCTATATGAAGTCAAGCTGTGGACCAAACGCAAAGAGCCGGCGTTTTGGGGGTCTGTAAACGAACATTTTTCAAACTAGGTCCCAGAGGAAAGATCTCAAAACGCCATTTACGTGGCGCCGTTGTTACGACGTCTCCGCAACTTTGACTAAAACGATGACATCACAGCTATGGGGGTGTGGGTGGAGGGTGTGTGGGTATGGGAGGGCGGGTGGAAGGTGTGTGGGTATGGGAGGGCGGGTGGATGTGGGTGGAAGGTGTGTGGGTATGGGAGGGCGGGTGGATGTGGGTGGAAAGTGTGTGGGTATGGGAAGGCGGGTGGATGTGGGTGGAAAGTGTGTGGGTATGGGAGGGCGGGTGGATGTGGGTGGAAAGTGTGTGGGTATGGGAGGGCGGGTGGATGTGGGTGGAAAGTGTGTGGGGGTGTGGGTGGAAAGTGTGTGGGTATGGGAGGGCGGGTGGAAAGTGTGTGGGTATGGGAAGGCGTGTGGGTATGGGTGGAAAGTGTGTGGGTATGGGAGGGCGGGTGGGTATGGGAGGGCGGGTGGATGTGGGTGGAAAGTGTGTGGGTATGGGAGGGCGGGTGGGTGTGGGTGGAAAGTGTGTGGGTATGGGAGGGCGGGTGGAAAGTGTGTGGGTATGGGAGGGCGGGTGGAAAGTGTGTGGGTATGGGAGGGCGGGTGGCTGTGGGTGGAAGGTGTGTGGGTATGAGGGTGTGGGTGGAAAGTGTGTGGGTATGGGAGGGCGGGTGGATGTGGGTGGAAAGTGTGTGGGGGTGTGGGTGGAGGGTGTGTGGGTATGGGAGGGCGGGTGGAAAGTGTGTGGGTATGGGAAGGCGTGTGGGTATGGGTGGAAAGTGTGTGGGTATGGGAGGGCGGGTGGGTATGGGAGGGCGGGTGGATGTGGGTGGAAAGTGTGTGGGTATGGGAGGGCGGGTGGGTGTGGGTGGAAAGTGTGTGGGTATGGGAGGGCGGGTGGAAAGTGTGTGGGTATGGGAGGGCGGGTGGAAAGTGTGTGGGTATGGGAGGGCGGGTGGCTGTGGGTGGAAGGTGTGTGGGTATGAGGGTGTGGGTGGAAAGTGTGTGGGTATGGGAGGGCGGGTGGATGTGGGTGGAAAGTGTGTGGGTATGGGAGGGCGGGTGGATGTGGGTGGAAAGTGTGTGGGTATGGGAGGGCGGGTGGGTGTGGGTGGAAGGTGTGGGTATGGGAAGGCGGGTGGAAAGTGTGTGGGTATGGGAGGGCGGGTGGAAAGTGTGTGGGTATGGGAAGGCGGGCGGAAAGCGTGTAGGTATGGGAGGGCGGGTGGAAAGTGTGTGGGTATGGGAGGGCGGGTGGATGTGGGTGGAAAGTGTGGGTTTTATAAAGTATAGGACTGTGTGAGTGAGTGCAGGGGTGAATGTGCAGAACAAGTGTTAAGGACTGATTGATGCTCTGCAGAGTGAGTGGTGTAGCCGGGCCTGGTCCGGTTGGGGACAGAGGATGGAAATTAGCTTGACCTGTAATCCTGCATTTTAACTTTGTGTAAATGCATTGTCCCTTTTAAATAAATAAATACAAATACAAATACAAATACAAATACAAATACAAATACAAATACAAATACAAATACAAATTGGGCAATGCCTGGATACCTGGATAATAACTGAGGAAAATGTGCTTCCGTAGGTGGGGGTTGTGAAATTAAAAAACTCTTGCAAATGTGTTTCAGGCTCTAACCCGGATGTTTCACTCGACGGAGAAGTCGACATCTCCACGTGTCCGATCTTCTTTTTTCAAGAAAAGAACGAGAGGTTTTTTGTGAGTACACTTTGTTTTGTTTTTTTCGTTTTCTGGGACCACAAAAGGAAAAGGAGCTGGTCGAAGGATGGGTCAAAGCCAGGACAAGAGAATAATGTCTGCCTTTAGTTCATGGCCTTCCCATCCACAATATTCTCAAATATGGTCCAGGATTGTTGAAAGTTTTGTTCATCTCCTTGCAGACGGCGGTCAGTTTAGGCCAGTCCCAGACCTACTGCTTTGACAAGTCTCCCACCGGTCAAGATGCCCTCGGAGACTGTTTGGAACTACCTCAGACTCCGAACCCTCCCAGATTCGGCGTGGAGACGGATCTGGCCTGGTTGGACGAGCACATCACCGCCATCAGAGGAAAGTTCCCTGACGTGAGCGGCGAGCCCAGCTGCGCCCTGCACTGGGACTGGGACAGCGGCGTGGTCGGAGCGGAGCCCTCGGTGAGTCCCGGCTCTCCATCCTCAAAACTGAGCGCTTCAGCTGCAGATTGGGCTGAACTCTCCTCCTCCTCTGGTCCACAGCACATGGTCCTGTTGACGTTCGGGAGCCTGACGGTGATGCAGCTCATCGACGTCCAGTCCAGCGAAGCTTCGACCGTGAGTAAAACTATCACAGCTCCACCAAGTCTTTTTCAACAGGCCCGACGCTGCTGGTGAATAAGGGAAAACATTTAAATGTGTTTTTTATATTGCATCACATTAACCTCTTAACTCCCGCCTGAACCGAGAGGATCTTTTTCCTCACGTCATCAGATTGTTTTCCATCATTTTTTTGTTGGGTATTCATCTCATTTTTGTATTTTTGTATTTTTTTTCATTTTTTCGTCAATTTTTTAATCACATTTTTGTCACATTTTATCACATTTCTGTCATTTTTTTGTCACATTTTTATTACAGTTTTGTTTCTTATAGTAAGACACTAGTCAAGCAGGTAAACTAAACCTTCTGTCTTACTATAAGAAGCAAAACTGTAATAGTCTTAACCTAAGAAGACAGTATGAACCTTCTACAAAGTCACATTTTTGTGTGTTTTTTGTCTAATGTTTGCCACTTTTTCCATCAATGTTTTCTCACTTTTTTGTCACATTTTTGTCATTTTTTTGTCCAATTTAAAAAAAAAAAAATTTGGTCACATTTTTTGTCATTTTTTTTGTCAATTTTTTAATCACATTTCTGACATTTTTTTGTCAAATTTTTGTCATTTTTTTTGAAAAAATTTTTGTCACATTTTTTGTCCTTTTTTAGTCAATTTTTTGCCACTTTTTCCATCATTTTTTTAGTCAATTTTTTGTCATTTTTTAGTCAATTTTTTTTTTTTAAATTTGTCACATTTTTGTCACATTTTTGTCATTTTTTAATCAAATTTTTTTAAAAAAATTTGTCACATTTTTGTCACATTTTTGTCATTTTTTAGTCAAATTTTTGCCACTTTTTCATCAAATTTTCGTCACTTTTTTGTAATTTTTTTTGTCACATTTTGTCAAATTTTTGTCTTATTTACGTCAATTTTTGTCAATTTCTTGTCACATTTTTGTCAATGTTTTCTCACTTTTTTGTCACATTTCCACCATTGTTTTCGTCTCAGTTTTGTTGCTATTTTCACAGCTTTTTTCCAGAAGCTTTTGGACTGGGGTAAAGCCAAACTGGAGAAAATGTGCTCGGTTCAGGTGGAAGTTAAGGGGTTGAACTTCAATGTCACAGAGACTTGACACATGTCCTTTTTCTCTCACTCAGGTGAAGGTTTTCACGGCAGGGACGGCCTTTAAGACGATCGCGGTGCCACCGAATGAACTCATCGCCGCCAGCCAGTTACTCGAGGGCTGCAGGACGGGTACGGGCAAAGATGGCAGCAGTTAGACATGGGCGGTTTATCTACAAGAGCAGATCGAAGCTGCTGTTTGGAAGACGTGCAATTTTACAATGTCGAGTCCATCTCCAATGTCAAGAAATGGGGAAAAAATAAGAAAAAAATTGGGAACTAGGGAAAAATGTGTAAAGAGAATGGGGGAAAGTTGGGGTAAAAAGTAGGAAAGAAAATGGGGGAAAAATTAGGGAAATTAGAAAATAATTTGAAAAAAAAAAGTGAATAAAAATTTGGAAAAATAGGAGAAATTGTGAAAACCTTGTAAAACAAAATGGGGGGAAATTAGGGAAAAATGTGAAGAAAAAAAATTAAAAAATTGGGGAAAATTTGGAAAAAAATTGCAAAACTTGTAAAAGAAAACTGGAGAAGAATTAAAAAAGAAAGTGTGAAAGAATGGGTGAAATTAGTAAACAACGTGAAAAACAAAATTGGGGAAATTGGGAGGAAATGTAAATAAAATGTGAATAAAAATAATGAAAAAATGTTGAAAAATAGTGCAAAAAGAAAGAAAACGGGAAGAATTGAAAAAAGAAAACGTCTAAAAAATTAGGGAAATTAGTATACAATGTGAAAAACAAAGTGGGGAAAATTAGGAGGAAATGTGAATAAAAATAGTGAGAAAATTGGGGAAAATTTGGAAAAACTTGGAAAACAAAATGGGGGAAAATTGGGGAAAAAAATTATTCAGAACAATTTGTTTCGTTTTTTTGTGAAAAAGCGAAGTACATGAAGAAGTTGGCAGAACATATTTAGCATCATTATCGAACAAGTCCTGATTTTTTTTTTTTTTTTTAATATAACATTTTTGTCAGTATCGCCCGAGCAGCAGTTATGCTTTACCGTTCTTTATATCACTGAAAACATTGTATCAAATATCTTATTAGTTTTTTTTTTTTAAAGGCGCTAAATCTTCGACTCGGGTTGTGCGTAGCTTAGGGCTGCTCGATTATTGAAAAAATAATAATCACGATTATTTTTGTCATAATTGAAATCACGATTATTCAAACGATTATTTGTTGCCTTTAAAAAAATCCATCAAAAAGGTGACAAAAATCCAGCAAAAAAATGACAAAAATCCATCAAAAAAAGTGACAAAAATCCAGCAGAAAAATGACAAAAATCCAGAAAAAAAAGACAAAAATCCAGCAAAAAAAGACAAAAATCCAGCAGAAATATGACAAAAATCCAGCAAAAATATTACAAAAATCCAGCAAAAATATTACAAAAATCCAGCAAAAAAGTGACAAAAATCCAGCAAAAAAATTACAAAAATCCAGCAGAAAAGTGACAAAAATCCAGCAAAAAAATTACAAAAATCCAGCAGAAAAAAGACAAAAATCCAGCAAAAAAGTGACAAAAATCCCAAAATTAAAAATTAGAAAAAAAAAAATCGAAAAAAATTTGAATTTTTTTTTGAAAAAAATAAATAAATAAAAATTATAATCGATTTTTTGCGATTATGCTAATTGTGTAATCGTTTACTGTTGTAATTGAAATCGTAATCGAATTTCGATTAATTGCACAGCCCTAGCGTAGCTTTAATGATCCAAAAGCTTTTATAATTTGGCAGGAAAGTTTAGGCGAGACGCTGCAGATGAAAAGGAAGATCATTTATTTAATCTGTTTTTTACTCTGACGTTAAAACTAAGATGTTAAACTGGCACAAATCTAAAAATTGACCATGATCTCTGGCCTCTGGATAAACTGGCTGATCTCCGTCCTCCCTCAGAGCTGCTGGACGTCGGGGCCGAGCTCGACGCTCCGGGCTGCGTGACCAAAGTCTGCACTTTATCTGGAGCCGTGGAGGAAACGAGCAAATGTGAACGAGGGGAAGTCTGCGATAAAGATGAGTAAGTCACAAATACTTCAGCTCAAACCTTCTGTATGTTTTATTAAGAGACTGTTTCTCATGTCTTTGTCAGGTGTGTGTCTGGGGACGTCTGTGTCGTCACTTCGAACACCGCCATCGACTTCTCCGGACAAAGCGCCGCTCTGGAAAACTTCTGTGGCCAAGTGTTGCTGAAGAACGAGCAGGTGACGGTGGAGGCGTTTTACAAAGAGCGGCGCTTCAGCGGCGTCGCCTTCATCGACTACGTGAAGATCAGCGACACCGACGACGGGGCTCTGACGCTGGACGAAGGCGGAAAGATCTCCGTGAGTCCGACTCTTTCCTTCTGCGCTCTGTTGCAAATGTGCTTAGCGTTAGTTTCAGATGCAAAGCATATAAAACAGTGAAGCTTACATCGTCGACTGGACTGGGTTTTATGTAAGGGATAATGTATAGAACACTGGTCATTATCGGGAAAATAATAATTTTCCCGATAATGACCAGTGTTCTATACATGATCCCGCTTATTATACGGCCATTTGCCAACTGAACACAAACTTTGTACACTTTTATGAAGGTCGAAAGGTTTATTTAATGACTTCCGCGACAAATAGTTCCCAAGAGTTTGCGCGTTGCTCGGCAACGTTTGGCTAGGCTAGAAGCAGCAAGGCTAGTAGCTAACCTAGCTACTTAGTTGAAGGCGCAGTTGGAGGAATGGTGGTGAATCTCTGGGTAAGTTGAAAGTCAGACTCACGCTAACTTCACGAGCGATTCCCCGACTTCTCTGTCAGTGACGGGACAGATAGTGTCGCTACTACGTACGTGCGGAGTGATATGAAAGCACCAACTCCGTTGCCATTGGCAGCGTCATTATTTTTTTCAGAGGTCCTTTATCAGAAAATAATGACCGGTAGAACATTGGGAAATCCCATTCAAATCAACGGAGCTTCTACTTACGTTGTGAAGAGCCGTATAATAAATATGAATACAATAGAATAACTTTATGGTCAAAGGCCTCATAGAAGACCCAGGACACGCTGGTGGGACCATGTCTCCGAGCTGGCCTGGTGTCGCCTCGGGGTCCCCCCAGAACAGCTGGAGGAGGTGTGTGTGGATCGGGATGTCTGGGCATCTCTGCTGAGACTGCTGCCCCGGATAGAGCGGAAGAAAATGGATGGATGGAACTTTATTGTCTACCATGCTCAATAAAGGAATAAATTTGCTTTCGACTTGCCTTGCTCACACATTCATTGTAAATGTAAGAAAAATCCATCCATCCATCCAACCAACCATCCATCCATCCAGTTTCTTCCTCTTTATCCGATGCCCAGACTTCCTGATCCACAGGAGGTATCCAGAACAGATGCCCGAGCCACCTCAGCTAACTGAGCTCCTCATCCCCAGCCACCCTGCGAAGGAAACTCATTTCGGCCGCTTGTATCCGTGATCTCGTCCTCTCGGTCATTACCCAGATCTCATGACCAAAGGTGAGGGCGGGAACGTAGATCGATCGGTAAATGGAGGAGTTTGAGTGTAAATCAAATCAACATCCTAGCTTAGCGATAGCATGAGGGCCATGAATCTGTGGTCCTGGTCCGGCTTCAGTCTCCAGGTTTACCACAGTGCTGCGATAAACCTCGAGGCACTGGAGCCGCTGCAGATCCTCGGCTGCAGATTCACGGCCGTCTCGTCTCGGACCCGTCCAGTCATCAGATCCGATCCGGTCCGAGGAGGCGGAGCTACTCGCACTGATTAGCAAAGCCCAAATAAACTCATATTTATCTAACCAAACCACCTGACCTGTTTTGGCGACCTGAAGCCGTGTTCTTCTTTGATGATGAAAGTCTTCTCCCCGACAGGACGGTGCCGGTAACGCCGTGGTCCCGACCGAGAGCGGCCTCACAGCCGGAGGGTTCGTCCTCACGACGGTCGAAGGCGGCGTTTTGCTCAAACACAGCACGAAGTTCCTGCACGTGTTTTTTGACGGCACGACTCTGCACATGAACAGTGAGATTCTTCAAACAGCTCAACAGAATCTGAATATAATGAGGAAGAAAGTACAGAAGTATCGCTCAGTTTTCTTTTCCGTTCTTCTTTCCTTTCATTTCAGCCAAAGCCGTGGATTATTCCGAGGGCACGTGTAAGGATGTGTCCACTAACGTCGCGAGTCAGACACAGACTGAGGGGTCAGTTTGCTTAGAGAAGTTCAACTCTGCAAAATCAAACTCTCAGTGAAAGGTTTTTGTTGTTTTTGTTTGTTGTTCTAGTTGTGACACAGCGGTGGACGACCCTCGAGGAGAAAACATCGACTGTGAAGCTGTGAAGGAAAGGTAGGTTCTCTCAGCCTCGTCCATTTATTAAAAAAGAACTTAACTTTGTATTGAGAGCTGCCTGAGCGAGTGAATTCAGATCTTCAAAAAAACGTTTGATGAAAGTTCAGTCGTCGTCTTCAGGTCAACATTGGCAATACTTATCTTAACCTCTTAACTCCCACCTGAACATGTTTTCTCCTGTTCTCCAAATTCTCCAAATGTAAAAGCTTCTTCAAAATGGCAACCAAAAACGAGAAGAAAATGAGGATGTAAATTGACAAAAAGTGACAAAAAATGTATGAAAAAGTGGCAAAAATGTCACAAAAATGTCACAAGAAATTGTCAAAAAATGGACGAAAAAAGGACAAAAATGTGACAAAAATCCAGCAAAAAAAAAGACAAAAATCCAACAAAAAAGTGACAAAAGAAGTGACAAAAAATGTATGAAAAATTTATGAAAAAGTAGCAAAAATGTCACAGGAAATTGACGAAAAAATGACGAAAAAATGACAAAAAAAGTGACAAAAAAAGTGACAAAAAAAGTGACAAAAAAAGTGACAAAAATCCAGCAAAAAAGTGGCAAAAAAGTGAGAAAACATTGACAAAAAAGTGACAAAAATGTATGAAAAAGTCGCAAAAATGTGACAAAAATCCAGCAAAAAAAAAAGACAAAAATCCAACAAAAAAGTGACAAAAGAAGTGACAAATAATGTATAAAAAATTGACGAAAAATTGATTAAAAATTGACGAAAAAAAGTTAGAGAAAATTTATGAAAAAGTGACAAAAAAATTGTGAGAAAACATTGACAAAAAAATGACAAAAATGTGACAAAAAATTGATTAAAAATGTGACAAAAAATTGATTAAAAATGGACGAAAAAATTGACCAAAAAAATGACAAAAATGAGTTGAATACCCAACAAAAAAAGATGGAAATAAAATCTGATGACGTGAGGAAAAAGATCCTCTCGGTTCAGGCGGGAGTTAAGAGGTTAAATGTAGTTTTAGTCCAGCTTTCGTCAGCAAAAGTGTTACTTTAATAAAATAACGCTGTAGTTGCTGTGTGACAGGTGTGTAAAGGTCCTGTCGGAGTCGCCCTTCGATCAGTGCTCCGTGAACAGCACAGCGTACGTCGCCGCCTGCTCCAACCTCCTGTGCGAGTACCTGGACAAGGACGGCCTCCTCTGCCACCTGCTGGACGCCTTCGCTCGCTCCTGCCACCTGCAGGACTGGAGGGACGCCACAGGCTGCTGTAAGCTCTCACTCTGACCCTCTGCCTAAAGACCAGGTCATGAAGTCTGTGTTTCTGGCAGACGCCTCTGGATGTCACGCACGCCGGTGTTTGGACTCTGAGTTCTGCGGCGTGTCTGTGGGAGGGGAGCCGCGGTGTTTCTGTCGCGAGAGCACTTCTGCCCCCTACAGGGAGAGCGGAAAACTGGGTACGTACGTGTCTGAGGGTCTGTGCTTTAGTAGTGTTTGTGTTGGGAACATTTACTCTGCTACATTTGTAAACTTCAGATCCAGACACTGAAGTACAAGAATATAATAACTTACGTTTTCATTTTGCTTCGGTGTTTTCGGTGATGGTCCAGGCGGTGACACTCAGTGCGCAGGGAAGTCGGCCTCGGTGAATCTGCTCGGGTGCCTCCTGGAGGAGAAAGGCGTCGACCCGGCCTCTCTGCACCTGAACGACCCCGACTGCCCCGGGACCCGCAACCCCCAAACCAACGAGTACACCTTCAGCTTCAGCGACACGGCGAGCTGCGACGCCACAGTGGAGGTACACACGCAGAGGTCATGGAGCCTCTGAGGGTTATTTTACTATCTCAGATTCAGGTCGATGTGTTTTGAGCATCAGAAACCGTTGAGTCACCAGGGCTGGGTTTACAGTTAAACAATGCCGGGCTGGAATAGAAAAAAAAAAGTTAAGGTTGATGCTCTTGGTTAAGGGACATCATTAAAGGAAATGACTTGGTTGTTTCAGCTCAAATAAAACAAAAAATTTGCAGACTTTTCCCCATTTTTCCCCCCTCTTTTTTCTTTTGTCCTGTTATTCTGAATATTTTTTCAGAATTTTTGCCAGTTTTCTATTAATATTATTCTCCCAATTTCCCTTTTTTTCTTAATGTTTGTCCCATTTTTCCTAATTTTCCCAATTATTTCCCCTAATTTTTGCCAGTTTTTTCAATAGTAATATTTTCCCTTTTCCCCCCTATTTTTCCTCCAATTTCCTTTTTTTCCCCATTTTTTTTTTTTTTTTTTAACACATTTTTCCTTATTTTTTCCTATTTTTATTACTAATATTTTCCCTTTTTCTCCCCATTATTCTCCCAATTTCCCTTTTTTTAATGACTTTTTCCCCAATGTTTTTATACATTTCTTCCTATTTTTTATTTATTATCAAATCAAATCAAACTTTATTTATAAAGCGTTTTTCACAGAAAATGTAACTGTGCTTTACAGGGCTTAAAAATCATTAAAATTATTTCATATTACTAATATTCTCCCTTTTTTCTCCCCATTATTCTCTCAATTTCTCTTTTTTTCTGAATGTTTGTCCCATTTTCCCAATGTTTTCCCCTAATGTTTGCCAGTTTTTTCAATACTAATATTTTCCCTTTTCCCCCCTATTTTTCCTCCAGTTTCCTTTTTTTCCCATTTTTCCCAATTTTTTTTTTTTTACACATTTTTTCCTTATTTTTTTCCTATTTTTATTACCAATATTTTCCCTTTTTTATCCCCATTATTTTCCCAATTTCCCTTTTTTTAATGAATTTTTCCCCAATGTTTTTTATACATTTCTTCCTATTTTTTTAAATTATCAAATCAAATCAAACTAGATTTATAAAGTGCTTTACAGGGCTTAAAAATCATTAAAATTATTTAATATTACTAATATTTTCCCTTTTTTCTCCCATATTTCTCTCAATTGCTCTTTTTTTCTGAATGCTTGCCCCTTTTTCCCCAATTTTTTTTTTTTTTTTCCCTTTTTTTTGCCACGATTTCTCCCAATTTCCCTCAATATTCCCCAAATTATTCCCTGACATTGGGGATGAACCCAAACATTATGCTTCTGTTTTCTGGTTCTAGAGGAGAAATATTTTAGCATCGGTATCGAATAAGTATCGTTGAAGTCCCGGTATCTAAAATAATGTTCTCAGCAGTGGCTCGTTTCTCTCGTTTCTCTTTCGGTCACAGGTCGACGGCGACAGAATCGTCTACGCCAACGTCGTCCAGCTGTCCGGCAGCGACGGGGTCATCTCCCGCGACGACCAGGTCTCCGTGGGGTTCTCCTGCGCCTACGTCCAGCCCGAGGTCCAGACCATGTCCCTCAAGATCATGGACAGGTGAGGACTAACAGAGGCCGGGTTCGCGGCTGGCGGAGGCAAATTAAAGTCGGTCTCTAAAACAGGCCGGGGCTTTTATTAGAAACTATAGCAGTAGAAATATTCCCCATGTTAGGAATTTGTCTCATACTGGTGTAAATGAAAACTCACGTGCAGGAAGTAACAAACGGGAACCCGGGCCGAGGGCGACGCTGTGGAGGAGCTGATCCGAGCGTAACTTTGACACAGATTTAGCCACTTTTCAAACCTCCTGTGACGATATTTGGAAACAGAGCAACAAATGTTGTGTGACCCTCCAGGGTTTTAATAAAGTCTCCATCGCGTCTTCAAAGCACGTCCAGCTGCTCCGTGTGCAGGTCAGTCCCGCCTCAAAATAACTCCTCCCATCAGCGCGAGCGTCTCGTCTTCTCTCGGGTCAGTCTCATGATCGATCACAAACACAAACGCTCCGTCTAAACTCGCCTTTACACAAGATAACAACAAATAATCCGGTCCAAGGTAAAAACGAAACAGAAACCTGCAGTGACACTGATGTCAAAGCTCCGCTAACAGCAACGAAACACTTCCTGTTGTCCCGACAAAATAAAAGGCGTCAATGTTCCAGCCGCTGGGAGAGGGTTTGAAATGTTCATTAATAAATGAACCTAATATTATAGGTGCAAATGGACACAAATCTCGTTTTTCTTCGTTTTCCTGGTCGTCCGTTTTGCTCAAATAGAAATAAAGGCCTGTCTCTAATTGTGGCCTGGTTCCAATAAAGGCCTGGTCCTAGATGCCCTTGAGTAAATAAATTATATATACTATATACTATACTATACTCTACTATACTATATTAGAGCATTTACGGTAAACAGAAGTCAAGTTTCAAGTGAAAAAAGCGGCTTCTGATCTGGCACTGGTGAAACACTGGGACAGAGCTGGTATAATAGTGGGACAAAGCAAAGTCTTGGGGTGATCCAGCGGGACGATCTGGAGGAGAACACGCTGACACACTGACTCGATCTGCAGCTCCGTGGTGAAGGTGATGGACTCGGGCGAGTGGAGCTACGTCTTCAAACTGGAGGCGTTCACGGACGACGCGCTGACTGAGACCGTGGCGTCCGAGGTCCGCCTGAACCAGCCGCTGTGGGTCCGAGCCGAGGCCACGGAGGTCGACGGGACGCAGCTCAGCCTGGTCATCGAGGCCTGCTGGGCCACCAAGGAGGACGACGCCGAGGCCCAGGAGAAATACGAGCTCATCCGGGACGGGTGAGAGCTAGAACAACAGAGAAACTTTTTAAATTCACAACACTGAAAACAGGTGTCCCCCAGGGATCAATTCTTTGGCCTCTCCTTTTTGCAATGTACATAAACGATTTACCAAACATCTGTCCGGGCGCAGGTTTCCAAATGTATGCAGACGATACAGTTGTTTTAGTGAGTGGCAAAAGTGTTGAAGCCATTTCTGCGCAGCTGCAGCAACACCTTAGCTCTGTGTCAGTGTGGTTTCAAAACTCAGGACTAACACTAAGTATGAGTAAGACAGTCTCAGTTTGTTTTGCTTCCAGATCTCACCCCGTGGAAGAACTGCGTCTGACAATAAACGGTCAAGACATTGCCCAGGTTAAAGGAACAGGCCACCGTTTTTACACACTGAGATATGTTCTTACCTGAGCTTTGACGAGTTCTTTAGGACCTGTCTGATCTTCACCCGTGCCTTCAGTCACGTAAACACAGCGCAGACGGCGTTAGCATTTAGCCTCTCCCTCTCTCCTCTATAGCTCCAAAACAGGTCAAGATAGAAGCTACCAAGCTCTTCCACGTTTTCCCTATTTAAATATGGTTACGTGAAGTGTTCCACTACAAAGTATAATTACACAAAATTAAACAATGTGGATTTTCTAAGCGGATAAAAGGCCTGGGTCTCTATAGCCTGTCCGTCCATGGGAGTGGATCTCTCCTTCTGTGATTCTCCCCAAGGTTTCTCTTTTCTCCTGCCGGGTTTTTGAGTTTTTCCTTGCCGTGCTGGAGAGTCTAAGGACGGGGGACGCCCACGCCGCTCGTCGCCACCTCCTATTGGACATTATATTTGCCTGAACTTTTAATTGTCATATTTATTGCTCTGTTTTATTGCCTTGATGTTTGGTGCAGCCCTGTGAGGCGACTTCTGTTGTGATATTGGGCTATACAAAACCATTAAACTTGAAACTTGAAACTTGGAACTATATTGTAAGGCGTAATAATACCAGGAGTAGTTCTAAATCCGCGCAGTAATCTTCACTTTACTGTGCGGATGCCATTTCATGTTTTCATATAAAAAATAAGGCCTTTATGCTTCAAAATGCCCCACATTCAGTGAGTTTCCCTTGTGTTTGCGCAGCTGCTCTGTGGAGGAGAGCACGGAGCTGGAGGGAAACGGAGCCGCTCTGTCCAGCGTCTTCACCCTCAGAGTTTTCCAGTTCATCGGCAGCGACGCCGACGTGTTCCTGCACTGCGACGCCAAACTGTGCCTCAAGTCCACGGGCTGCACCAAGGTGAGGTCACTCGTGTTAACCCAGCGCTCCAGGGACTAAAGGGGGCCTCTACCTTTAACAACGGGTTAAAGTACAGGCCACTAAAAGAGTGCTGAGTATGAAAGTCTGGCACGACATGATTATTGTGACCCCAGGGTGAATAAAAATGGCCTTATTTTTAACATTTATCCTGCTTGTTCCAGACGTGTGGAGATGTTGAAGCCTAAACGCAGCTGCATCCAACAGGTGAGCTTTCGATTAACCTCTTAACTCCCGCCTGAACCGAGAGCATTTTCTCCAGTTCAGCTTTACCCAAATCCTGTAGGCCAGTGTAACACCTCATTTGAAAGCTAAGACCTACAAAACTCATCTGAATGGATCTTTTTCCTCAAGTCATCAGATTTTTTTCCATCTTTTGGGGGAGGGGGGTTTCAACTCATTTTGTAGCTTTTTTGTCATTTTTTAAAATAAATTGTTTGTAATTTTTTGTCACATTTTTTGTCACATTTTTTGTCATTTTTTGTCACATTTTTTGTCACATTTTTTGCCATTTTTGTCACATTTTTGTCACATTTTTTGTCACATTTTTTGTCATTTTTTTGTCATTTTTTTGTCATTTTTTTGTCAATTTTTTGTCACTTTTTGTCACTTTTTTGTCACATTTCCATCATTGTTTTCGCCTCAGTTTTGTTGCTATTTTCACACCTTTTTTCCAGAAGCTTTTGGACTGGGGTAAAGCCAAACTGGAGAAAATGTGCTCGGTTCAGGTGGGAGTTAATTTAGGTTAAAATTAGTTAAAATTTAGGAAAGATTGGGAGAATAATTATGGGAAAATGGAGAGAAATTGGAGAAAACTTGGGAAGAAATGGGGGGGGGGATTGAAGGGAGATGGGAAAAAATTAAAACGGAATTTGAGGGGAAATTTCAGGTAAATAGGGAAGAAATCGGGGGGGTAAAAAGACTGTGAAAAAATTGGAGCGAATTTGAAAAAAATAGGGAAGAAATTGGTAAAATTTGGGAATATTATTGGGGGGGAAATAAAGAGAAATTGGGGAAAAATTAAGAGGAAAATGCAAAAAAATATGGAAGAAATGGGGAAAAAATATTTTTCTATTTTTCTCACCTTTCGTAAGAAAAATAGGCGAGAAATGGGGAAGAAATTAGAAAAATTATTTTGGAAGAAAAGATAGAAATTGAGGGGGGGAGTGGAGGAAATTTGGGAAATTTAACCTCTTACCACCCGCCTTATCCGAGTGCATTTTCTCCAGTTTAGCTTTACCCAAATTTAAAATCTTCTGGACTCGGAGCTTCCAACCTATCGGCCAGCGTAACGCCTCATTTGAAAGCTAAGACCCACTGAAACTGAAAGAGCTGTTTTTAAAAGGTGATTTTGGGTTTGTCTCCTCAGGTTTCCGTGGATGTGTTCAGGCCACAGCGACACTTTACGGATCCAAATCTGCTTTTTAAATATAAACGATGTGGGAGCGAGACGGTGGTGGTGGAGGAACCGGAGGAAACGATTCAGCTTGTTTTATTGTTAACCGAATGGTGGCTGGGATTTTATTACCTAATATGAGAGCAGTTCATCTTCATATTTAACAAAAGCATTCTTTTTTCATTTTAGCATCTCAAAATGTGGCGTGTTTTTGTTTCTTCTGCGGCTCAGGCTTTTGTCATCTTTATGTCCGACTGTTTGAACACGCTCAGCAGAGGGCGCTAGTGAGCAGCCGCTTTGGAGCAGGAGTGTGGGGGAGAATACTGTGCAATTGTATTTAGTTACAGAATACTGAATACTTGCCTTTAAGTGTATTTAGTAACGTTGTCCAATCAGAGTACTGTATTTTGAATACTTAGAATACTTTCACGTTGATTTGCATATAGTAAGTAAGTAGTAAGTAATAGTAAGCGTTGTATGATTAAAAAAAATGATTATTTGCCACTAATTATTTGCCCACAGCCCTGAATGATTTAGCGTTCAACTTTTCCCCGGCTGTTTTGACCTTCTCTTCTCTAAACT